>NC_137983.1:12939798-13155909 GCF_963924665.1 Micromys minutus
AAAATATTTTATTTTCGGTAAACATGCCTTTAGGGAAAACCAAAACCAATCAAATTATAGAGCTGTGGATCTCAGTCCAGTGGATACATCTACAAATATTTGCTACACCTAAAGTTCATAGAAAATTTTGCAAGTACAGAAAGATTGTAAGACTTGGAGGAACTAGGTCTTTGCTGTGTGATTGTGTTTCTTTGGATTTTCTGGAATTATACCCATGAAGTTTCATCAGCACAACTACCTAAACATGATCTGAGAATGGATAGCACAGTAGACATGCCAAAGCCCACAAGCCCTCAACCCTCTACTAGGATTTTAGAGAACCAAGAATGCTGAGGGTGGGGGATTCTTTTCCAGGGAAGAGGAATGGCGTATCCAATACCAAGTGGTGAACCTTAGAACCATATATACAAATAATATTACACAAACTTATCAGGTTATACTTAGGAATGTATAAATGTGAATATATTCATTAAGAAAACAGTTCATTATTAATAGTGCCCATGAATTTAAAAGATAGCAAGAAAAGTTTTATGGAAGAGTTTGAAGGCATAAAAGGGAAGGTGACACACTGTCATTTATGTTAAAATCTCAAAAATAGAGGGGAAATGTAAGATAATTATTTTCAAAAGTTATTTGGCAGCCCTGACAGCCACATGAGCAAATTTTGTCCAGTGAAAGAACACATTTTTTAACTCATCACTTTTGTAAATGTCAATGTTGTGACTAATTTTCTGTCAAATTGGCATAATCTAGAGTCTACCTAAGGGAGATAAGAAGCCTCAACCAAGACCATGTTTCCATAAGATGCAGGTGGGAGGCATTTTCTTAATGAGTAATTGATGTGGAGGACTCGGTTCATTGTGTGCCTTCCTTGGGCTAGTGGTCTAGTATTCTGGATTAAAGCAGGGTGAGCAAGCCATGAGAAATAATCCAGTAAGCAGCACCTCTCCATGGCTTTTGCATCTTCTTCGACCTCCAGTTTCATGTCCTGTTTGTATTCCTGCCCCTATTTCCTTCAATGGTTGACTACACTGTGGAAATGTAAGCCTATTCTTTCCCAATAAGCAGGTTATTAAAAATCTCGTTACTACCTCTGGGACCTTATGAATTGCCTTATCATATCTCAACCAGTTTCTTCCTTGTACATGGGGGCAGAGTCATATAGTCACAACTCATTCAGTACAACAGTACAGTGTCATTGAAGAAAAAAATTGGGACTATACCATTTTTGCTAAATTATTATTTTAACCGTTCTTTCCAATATTATAACCGACTACCCATTGCCTTTATTAAAATACACAATGAATTACGTTTTTTTTTAGAATTTGTAGATTTGGAGGAGTCTTTTTATGACACTTTTGAGATCAATATACTTAAAATTCAATTATAAATTATATAATTCTCTCTTCCCTCTCTTCAGTACAGTTCATATTCTCCTCTGCCTTGCTCAATCCATGACTTTTTTTTCTTGTTATTGTTACATATATTTATTAAAGCATAAATATATGAGTAAAATTTTGTGCATCCATTTAGTGGCCCATGTGCACATATTTGGTACTGGATAACTAATTAGGGCTTCATCCCCGAGGAAAATATAACTCGTCCTGCCTCTGCATTCATTAATGATCTTTGCTCACTAATAGAGTTGTGTTGCCAGATTTCCCCCTTCTGTGTCAGGATTTTACATGTGGTTCTAGTTCGGGACATGTTTATGCAGCCATGATATTGGGGCATCATAAATACAAATTTCTTACCATCATTTGGATATACAGTGTGCACAGCAATATTTCTAGCCTGCTACTCCTGTGATTTCTGCTTCCTCTTCTGTGCTATTTCCTGGGCCTTAGGTGTAGGAGTTATGTTGTAAGTGTAAGAATTGGAGCTGGAAATCTTGTGATCAAAGGTTATCTGAGTAATTACAAAATACAGTTTTCCACAATTGTCTCCATCTGATCTTTTGAGGATGATTGAGAGCTACTCTCAACAATGGGTGTCAAGATACATTTTACAATGAAGTTAGAAATTATTTTTGTCTTGGTCAGTGTTCTATTGCTGTGAAGAGACAGCGTAGCCATACAACTTTTATACATGAAAGCATTTAATTGGGGCTGGCTTGCAGATTCAGAGGTGCAGTCCATGTTTGTCTTGGCAGCATGCAAGGCAGCCTGCAGGCAGAGATGGTGACAGAAAAGTAGCTGAGAATACCACTTCTAGTTCCACAGGGAGCAGAAAGGGAAACACAGAGTTTGGCTTGTGTTTGTGAAAATCTCAAAGTGTGCTTCATCCAACAAGGTCACACTTCCTAATTCTTTCAAATAATGTCACTCCCTGGTGTCTAAGCATTCAAATGTGCAAAGCCATGGAGGTATTTTCCTTCAAACCACCAAAATGCTGGATATTATGGTGGTGGTAGATTCATGAACACACTTCCCTGGGAAGTTGGGTAGGTTTCCAGTACTAGTTATAATTTGTGTCCTTTTGAGGAAAGTTGAGGTTCAATTAGACAGCTCTTGGTTATCACCAAGACAGGGATGTCTTGAGTTGCTGTGCGTTGTAGGCACCATATCTGGGTAGTTCAAAAGTACTGGCAGTCTCTATGTTCCATATACAGGAATCCTCAAGAAGATAGTTTCAGGATAGTTTAGCTCAATTATATTAGTTTTCTATCCAAAGTCCATAGTATCCTCAGCAGTAAGAATTTACTTTCAAAAAGGTAGAGGCATCAAGGCAACAGTATTATTCTATATTGTTTGGGGAATCTCCTGCGTTTCCCTGATCGACAGTTCAAAGGGGAGGCATACCTGGCACTGATTTTTGTTTTTTTTTTTTTTTTAATTGAAGAACTTTTATTAAAAAAACAAAGATGAATGTACAAATTTTAAGCATTTTTGCATAAAAGTATAGGAATACATTTTTGTCATTGCTTGGCTTTTTTTCCTAAGGTTTGATAGTGTGCATTAAGATCTTACTAGTTACAATGAGCATAAAGTACATGTAAAAGAGGATGTAACCTGGAATTAGTCAAGGTTTTCTTGCTGTGTAAGGAGTAAACATAATGGTTTTGTTTCCTTTTAAATAATCTATGAATTGGGTGTGTATATTTTCAGTCTAATTGAGATAATTTAACATATATGGTAAATATATTAAAACACTATAATATTTCACCCATTTATCTAGCAATTTTTATTT
Source organism: Micromys minutus (assembly GCF_963924665.1). Classification (NCBI taxonomy): domain Eukaryota; kingdom Metazoa; phylum Chordata; class Mammalia; order Rodentia; family Muridae; genus Micromys; species Micromys minutus. The sequence goes on from NC_137983.1 coordinate 12,942,988, forward strand.
TCATAATCCATGAGTACAGTACAATTTAACTTTACGACAACTGTATTTTCATGAAGTGTTTTTATCCTGTTTGACAGACCACAGTTTTCTCTTCCTCCTGTCTACTCCCTTGGGCTAGTTCTTCTCACCAATTTTTGCCCAACTCATCAATGATACTATAACTCAGTAATATTTAAATTTCATGCTCTTTGACTGACATGTTTCTCTCCATTACTCTTCAGGGCATCGATGTGAATAAAAATAAAAAGGTATTATTCTAAGTATAAACTATGAAAAATGGTAGAACAGAGAATGGCATTTCCCAAGGATAGAAAATAAAACATGCACAAAGAAAGAGTAATATTCTGTACCAGTGTTGTTTTATGTGAAATCCTGCCTGCAGGAACTCATTTAATGGTTAAGGCTGTTGCTCAAAGTGCCCAAGAGCTGTCTTGATAATGGGTCCGTTGCTATGGAAGCACGTTCAATCTTAGAAACACCTTGAAGCCCTTTGAGTGGAATCTTAAATCATTTTTCCTGATTATTAGGAAAAATAATAAGCAAATATTCAAAATCCATAAATAGTCAAATAATCTGGAATCAATAAATGAACACTATTTGCTTTACACAGTTCAGCTTTGATTGGAAAACAGAAGTCAGAAATCTAACAAATTTTTTTTGTCACATAATAACCTTACCAACACCTAAGTCAGCCAAGTCTCTTTTGCATCATTTCTACCCTGACAAATGTTAATGTTTGCTCAGCGTGGCTGCACCTGCCTAGAGCAAAGTCAGTGTGATGCTTGGTTTCCTTCATTGGTAAATTGGCTCATTTTCAGAAAATACAAAAACAGACTTCTACTCTAGCAGTAGCTTTGCAAAGCCCTACTTACACCTGCTGTCTGCATCAGTCTTCATCTTTAGCATATTTCATTATAGAAATGCAAATCTAGAATGGTATGCTTTGATGATCTCAAGTGAGATATATGTGCATAATTCAAAGCTAAAGTATTGCAATATATCTATAAAGTTTCACTATAAAGCTCAGTCTCTCTTCCTCTCAATTTCCCTGAAGGACCGGGCTTATCTATTTTTTCCACCATTTATCTATATATTTTAAACATTGATTGGTAACTACTGTTGAGACTTATTGATTTACTTTTATTTGGGTCTATTAAGTTGATATTATTGAAGATATGTTTCCTATCTCCCATGCTGACTCTCATCTTTCATTTTACTTCAACTCTGAGCAACATTTTTATTGTCACAATTATTAAAATTTTTAACATGAGGTAATTGGGTTAATAAGACAATAAATTATTCCCTTCTGAAATTTTATAAAGTTTTTAAGCAGCCTATTTGATTGTATGCAGTTTTCATTGTATTTTGCAAATAAGATTTTTTTAGAATGGTATATAAATCTACACGTAGCTAGAGCAGTAACTGTAGGTTGATAGTTAAACATCCTCATATTTAAAATCTCTATGCTGTCTGATAATCTGTTCTCTTTCCTTCCCTGATGAGTCTTCTGCTCTAATTATGTCTGAATACTCTCCAGGCACTCTGCGTCTTCCAGATGTTCTCTTGGTCTACATTGCAGACATTGGCTTCCCCTCAATCTTCTCTCAGATCAGTTGTTTCCTGGATTGACATGATTATATTGGAATTTTTATATAATTTATCTATTAATATATAATGACTCTGAGAATGAGCATGAAGATATTACATTTTAAAATTATTCCTAAAATTTATTTTTATTTTTACAATTATACACACACACACACACACACACACACACACACACACACACACACAAAATGCATTTTCATCACACATAGTATGACTCTCTTTAATAGTTCTTCCACATCATTTTTCTAACTACTTGTGTGTGTGTGTCTATGTGTGTGTGTGTATGTGTGTGTGTGTGTGTGTGTGTGTGTGTGTGTGTACTTATACAATGGTCACAGCTGTAATGTGTTTTTGACTGAAACTGCCACATCAAATCCAAAGGCCAGAATTTCATAGTAGTTGTGACTGCTATGAAGAAGAGTTAAGAATCTTTACTCTTACATCCCTTGTCCCCTTTCCACAAAGTCTCCTGTGCTTTGGAGGGAAAATATAGATGTCTTCTTAGGGCTGAGCACTCAAACCTGTTCTTAGCCCCTTGAGCAATTATGAGTCTCTGAGGTACCATTAATGCTACTATGACAAGCCTCTTGAACCCAGATCAAAACTCCCACCAATCTATTGGAAATAAAGACAAAAATGGAGAAGTGAGCTTGACTACATACCCAGTTACCAAAATATCAGCAGCACTTTACCTGTTAAGGGTCTATGATCTCCTTAGGCACGAGCTTTTTCACAGTTCTAAATACCAGGTTCTTTCCTGTGGCTCAAGCTTTCCATCTGGTTAGATAGTGGTTGATTATCCCCTAGGCAATCTTGCATAATCGTGCATATCCTGGTTAAGATCATTGAAAACTACTCCCCAGCAGCCTAACTCACAAAACTATGAATGCTTGCTAGCTTGGATGAAGGTTTGTTTTAGCCTCAGCCTGACTGCTCTACTTCCTAGATCAAAATTATGCTGTATGTTTAGAAATATGGTTTTGACTCCTATTTCAGTTGTACATCCAAGTGAGGTGGCAATAATTCATAATGTCTGGCAGGTCTTGGAGGTTTTCTGACAAATAAACCATAAGTAAATACTCGACATCTGCTATGAGAATTTTTTTAACCTAGCAATATAATAGTACAAGTTTAATTTACTTTTAATTTAAATTTTTTTTAATTATCTTTAATCTCTTTTACAGTCTAGTTGTTATCAACTCCCATTCTGCCATCAGTTCTTTATCCCCTTCCCCTTCTCTCAGAGGATGTCCCCAGCCCCACACACCACATCAGCATTCCCCAGGGAATGGGGAGGTCTGGCATGAGAATTTTCATTGAGAAGCCTATGGTTTCTGAGAGCAATATTATCCATTCAAGCAGGATACATAGACTCTGTTCTCTTTTCAAGTAAGTTTATAAACTGGTATGTTTTAGTATAATTTTAATGCTTATACTGATTAGTTATTTCTATAGCACTGGATTTTTGCAAAAATCTAATCTAAACCATCCTAATCACTGAACAAATAAACAATTTAAAAATTTTGTACTTCTTGATTTTAAATTTTACATCACATCTACATGGTTCAGTGTTGTACTGGATATAAAGCAGACTAGAAAAAATGCCAAAAGGAAAAAAAGTTATCCAAGAAGTGCAGTATTATGAATAGGTTAATATCATTTCAATCTGTATTTTTGGACTATTAATAGTTCAGTTAACATTCAATATTTCCTGTAGAAAATGAACTCACACCAATACCTTATATAATGAAACTCAAACACACCAAGTTTAAATATAATAATTAAAATTAAAATTTGGTTTTATTTTCAATGACATATTCTTGTTTATTTTGAAGATGATGAAGAAATTACAGCATTTCTCCCTTCACAATTTTTCTTCTCAAACCCTGCCCATCCCCCACTCCTCTCTATTCATACCTTTCTTTTCATCAATTGTTATCACTAGCTTCTGTCAGTAGACAAAACTAGCCAGCACTGTCATAATTTTATTTTCCTTTATAATGAGCATCCTGTACCCACGTTGGGTGCCACCTGTTATTGCAGTAAATATTAAAAAATAAAATGGCTTATCTCTTTATCAGCCCCGAGGTCTCACTCTGCGGGACTGTTTCTAGTACAGAGCAGGCACAGGGCCTCTGTGGCTCACTATGATCAGCCACCGGGGTCTCACTCTGTTCACACAACTCCTTCCCCTTGGAAGTTTTCACTTCCTGTTATCTTGCCCCCCTCCCCCATCCCAATGTGTTTCTTTACCCCAAATCCCAACACGAACACAACTGTAATACCCAATAGCTTTGCATACAAATTTATATATTAAACACTCAATCCACAATAAGATTACATCAAATAGACAAAATACAAACTGCCCTTCTATATGAGATATTAGACCCATAAAATCCTTAAATGTTCATAGCTAATTAACACCAATAAAGCCTACCTGGATCCAATTCATCCTTCTGGACTTCCATCTTGGAACTTCTCCCTTGGTCCTCTTCCATTCATCTTCTAACCTCTGACCCTCTTTTTTCTTCACCTCTTCTTCCTGCCCAATCACCAGCTCTTGCCTTTATTTAACAAATAATATTGGAAAGGTTCTGAGGAAGTCTTGAGTAGGCGAGTAGGCATCACTTCTTGGGGAAATGGAATTTGCATCAAAATAAAAATAGCTTCAAGATTATCTACTAAACCACTTTATTCTACATCCTTACCAGCATCTGCTGTCATTTTTTTTATTGCTCTTTACCATTCTGACAAATTTCACCACAGTTTTGATTTGCATTTCTCATTGACTAAAGATTTTTTAATATTTCTTGAAGTGCTCAACCATTTGAATGTTCTTTTTTATTTTTTTTCAAAATTTTGGTTTTTGTTTTCTTGATATATAGTTTTCTTAATTCTCCATGTATTTTGTATGATTGTCCTCTATCAAATGTAGAACTAGTAAAAACATAATCCTTTCTATCAGTTGCCATTTTGTCCTACTGACTGTGTGCTTTACCTAGTAGAAGCTTTTCGGTTTCATGAGGTTCCATTTGATTGTTGGTTTTAATATCAGTAATGATGTTGTTCTCTTCCAAAGTCTTCTTCTGTGCCAATGAGTTTAATGTTGTGCCACACTTTCACTTCTATTGAGTTGAGTGCATCTGATCTTATGTTGAGGTCTTTGGGTCATTTGGAGTTAAGTTTTCTGCAGGATGAAAAGTGTGAATCTCTTTGGGTTTTTCTATATGCAGCCATTCAATTGAACCAGTACCATTTTTGAAGATGTCTTGTATTCAAAAAGATATTGTCTTTTTTTATTGTGTAAGCTTTCTGTTCTTTTTGATATCCAGCCATAATCTATTTTGTTTTTCAGAAGGAATAATGGGTAACAATTCAATTTCCTTAGATATCTAGAGATTTACTATGTGTTCAGTGATGTGGTCAATTTGGAGAAAGCCCTGTGAGTTTCTGAGAAGGTGTGTTCTTTTGTGTTTCAGTAAAATGTTCTGTGAATATCTGTTAGGTCTATTTGTATCATAATGTCTGTTAACTTCAGCATTTCTCTTTTTGGTCTTTGTCAGGATGACCTGTATATTGATAAAGAGTAGGATGCTGAAGATTCTACCTATCAATATGTTAGAATCAATATGTGATTTAAGCTGTAATAGTGTTTCTTTTATGAATTTGGATACTCTTGTTTTTGATGCATAAATATTTAGAATTTCAATTTAGACTTAATGGATTTTTCCTTTGATGGGTATGTGATGTCTTTCCTCTGATTAGTTTTAGTTTAAAATCTAATTTGTAATATATTAATATGGATTCCTTGCTTGGTTCTTAGGTTTATTTTCTTGATTTTTTTTCCTTTTATTTTATGGTAATGTTTATCCTTGGTGTTAAAATGTATTTCTTGGATGAGGCAGAGGGATAGATCCTGCCTTCAAATCCAGTCTGTTAGTACGTGTCTTTTTATAGTGCAATTGAGATCATTAATGTTTAGTTATTAATATTGAGAGTAATTACTATGCAGAATTAGTTGACTCCTGTTATTTTGATTTTATTGTTTTGTTTTGTTTTGTTTTGATGTGCTCTCCTGGGATTATTTATTACTTTGTATACCAGAGAGTAGTTATAGTTAACTTCTTAAGTTGAATTATTATTTTTTCTTTTATTTTCTGTAGGGATAATTTATAGATAGATTCACCTAAATTTAATTTTGTCTTGGAGCAGTTTTTCTTCATTTATTGATATTGAAACTTTTTGTATGTGTACTTAGTATAGGCTGGCATTTTTACTTCCCTAGAACCTGTCTACAGAACATCTATCCAGGATTCTTGTGCATTTTATAGTCTCTAGCCAGTATTATTCTTATAGGCCTGTTGTTACATGTTATTTGGTCCTTTTAATTGCAGCATTTAGAATTACGTCTTTGTTCAGTACTTTTAGTGTTTTAATTATTGTGTGTCATGAAAAAATTCTATGATTTTGCTGAAAATATTTTCGGTGCCTTTGACCTGAACTTCTTCTTTCTCTTCTTATTTTTATTATATTTGATAATTTGACATTGTCCCAGATTTTCTGAATGTTTTGTGCCTGGATAATTTATCTTTTTTTTGAAACTGAGATATTTATATTTTAACTTGTATTTAATGCCTGAGATTCTTTCTCTCTTTTATCTATTAAAATATTTTGGTGGTTACATTAAGAGGTAGATACATTAAAATGACAAAACTTTTCTAAAGGGGTAAGGTGCTATTTGACATTGTTTTCTTAAATTTGCATAGGAGAAGCTAATTTTATGGTGAGTAAATAGATGCAAAAAGGCTTTTTTTAAGTCTATTATCACAAATGTTAGTTCTGACTCAGAAAATCTCATCGTGATACATGAAGGTGAGAGATGCTAGATACTTTTTATATTTATTGAACATTTATACATCACCCAAGGAAACATTCTGTTTATTAGTCCATGTATAGCATGGTTCAGTGTTTGGGGGTATAGCCTTTTATACTGTCATGTATTCCATTTATTAATTAATCTTTGCCAAAATTGCATTTAGTAAATAATGCTTTAACCATTGTTGTGTGTGTGTGTGTGTGTGTGTGTGTGTTTATTTTTTCTTATCCGAAGATTCTTGAACTTTTTTTTCTTATTTTTCTATTTGATTTCTTATGCTCTGAACTACTAAAGCTCCTTTAAAAAAATTTCGGCAAAGCTTTAAGACTTTCTGTGCATACATCAAAATTTTGACACATTTTGAATTGTTTTTTTTTTTTTTAATTGAGGAACTTTATTTTAAAAAACAAAGATAAATGTACAAATTTTAAGAATTTTTGTATAACAGTATATGAATATATATTTGTCAGTGCTTGATTTTATTTTTTTAAGGTTTGATGGTGTGCATTAAGAATTTACTATTTAAAATGAGCATAAAATACATGTAAAACAGGATGTACCCTGGAATTAGTCAAAGTTTTCTTGGTGTGTAAGGAATAACAATGTTATTTTCTTTTTTCTTTTTTTTTTCTTGGACTTCACACAGTATGTGAGTTGTTTCTGGAATGTTCAGAAATTTCTGGGGTTAGTATCCAATTATCAGTGACTACATATCATGTCTGTTCTTTTGTGAAAGGGTTATCTCACTCCGGATGATATTTTCTACATGCATACATTTTCTTACGAATTTGGTTAAGTCATTGTTTTTTATAGCTGAGTAGTACTCCATTGTGTAAATGTACCACAATTTTTGTATACATTCATCTACTGAAGGACATCTGGGTTCTTTCCAGCTTCTGGCTATTATAAATAGAGCTGCTGTGAACATTGTGGTGCACGTATCATTGTTGTATATTGGAGTGTCAGAGGGGTATATGCCCAAAAGTGGAATAGCTGGCTCTTCAGGTAGTACTATGTCCAATTTTCTGAGGAATTGCCAGACTGATTTCCAGAGTGGTTGCATCAGTTTACAACCCCACCAACAGTGGAGATGTGTTCCTCTTTCTCCAGAACCTCACCAGCATATGCTGTCATTTGAGTTTTGGATCTTTTCCAATCTGACTGGTGTAAGGAGGAATCTCAGGGTTGTTTTGATTTGCATTTTCCTGATGGCTAAGGATGTCAAGCACTTCCTTAGATGTTTCTCAGCCATTCCATATTCCTCAACTGATAATATTTTGTTAACTCTGTACCCCATTTTTTAACAGGGTTGTTTGATTCTCTGGTGTCTAGCTTTTTGAGTTCTTTGTATACATTGGATATTATGCCTCTATCTGATGTGGAGTTGGTAAAGATCTTTTCCCATTCTGTTGGCTGCCATTTTGTTTTCTTGACAATGTCCTTAGCCTTACAGAAACTTTGCAATCTCATTAAGTCCCATTTATCAATCTTTGACCTTAAAGCTCGAGCCATTGGTGTTCTCTTCCGGAAATTTTCTCCTGTGCCTATGATTTCTAAGGTTTTCCCTAGTTTCTCATTAAATAGTTACAGTATACCTGGTTTAATGTGGAGATCTTTGATCCACTTGTACTTGAGCTTTGTAAGAGGAGATAAGAAAGGGTCTATTTTCATTCTTCTGCATGCTGAGTGTCAGTTGGACCAGCACCATTTGTTGAATAGGCTTTTCTTTTTCCATTGCATGTTTACAGCTCCTTTGTCAAAAATCAGTTGACCATATATGTGAGGGCTCATTTCTGGATCTCCTATTCTATTCCATTGACCCATGTACCTATTTCTGTACCAGTTCAATGCAGTTTTCAGCACAATAGCCTTGTAATATAGCTTAAGGCCAGGGATAGTGATTCCTCCAGATGTTTTCTTGTTGTTGAGGATGGATTTCGCTATTCAAGGTCTTTTGTTATTCAGATGAAATTGCACATTGCTCTTTCCAACTCAATGAAGAACTGGGTTGGAATTTTGATGGGGATTGCATTGAATCTGTAGATTGCTTTTGGTAAGATGGCCATTTTTAAAATGTTGATCCTTCCAATCCATGAGCATGGGAGATCTTCCCATTTTCTGAGATCTTCCTCGATTTTCTTCTTTAGAGGTTTGAAGTTCTTGTCATACAGGTCCTTGACATGCTTAGTTACAGTCACACCAAGGTATTTCATAGTTTTTGTGACTATTGTGAAGGGTATCTTTTCTCTAATTTCTTTCTCCACATGTTTGTCCTTTGAATATAGGAAAGCTACTGATTTGTTTGAGTTAATTTTATATCCATCCACTTTGCTGAACTTGTTTATCAGCTCTAGGAGTACTCTGGTAGAATTTGTGGGGTTGCTTAAGTACACTATCATGTCATCTTCAATAAGTGATGTTTTTACTTCTTTCTTTCCAATCTGTATCCCTTTGATTTCCTTTTGCTGTCTAATTGCTCTGTGCAGGTCTTCCAGTACTGTGTTGAATAGGTAGGGGAGAGTGGGCAGCCTTGTTAAGTCCCTGATTTTAGTGGGATTGCTTCAAGTTTCCCACTGTTAAGTTTGATGCTGCTTGTTGGTTTGCTGTATATTGCTTTTATTATGATTAGGTATGGGCCTTGGATTCCTTTTTTTTCTAAGACTTTTAATATGAAGTGGTGTTGGAATTTTTCAAATGCTTTCTCAGAATCTAGTGAGATATTCATGTGATGTTTTCTTTGAGCTTGTTTATATGGTGGATTACATTGATGGATTTTCTTATATTAAAAAACCCTGCCTCCCATGGATGAAGCCTACTTGGTCATGGTGAATGACCGATTTAATGTGTTCTTGGTTTCGTTTAGCAAATATTTTTGTTCTGTATTTTAGCATCAAAGTTCATAAGTGAGATTGGTCTGAAGTTCTCTTTCCTTGTACGGTCTTTGTGTGGTTTAGGAACAATGGTTATTGTAGCCTCAAAAAATGAGTTAGGTAGTGTTCCATCAGGATTCTATTTCGTGGAATAGTTTGGAGAGTATTGGTATTAGGTCGTCAATAAATGTCTGATAAAACTCTGCACTGAACCCATCTGGACCTGAGAATTTTTTTGGTTTGGAAGCCTTTGATGACTGCATCTATTTCTTTAGGTTTTATTGGATTATTTAGATGGTTTACCTGGTTCTAGTTTAACTTTGTTATCTTGTATCTGTCTAGAAATTCATCCATTTCCTTCAGATTTTCCAGCTTTGTTGAGTATAGGTTTTTGTAGTAGGATCTGATGATTTCTTGAATTTCCTCAGTTTTAGTCATTATTTCTACACTTTTCTTTCTGATTTTGTTAATTTGGATACTCTCTGTTTGCCCTCTAGTTAGTCTCAATAAGGGTTTATCAATCTTGTTAATTTTCTAAAAAGAACGAGCTCTTGGTTTTGCTGATTCTTTCAATGGTTCTATTTGTTTCTATTTGGTCTATTTCTGCCCTAAGTTTGATCACTCCTCTAGGGTGTATCTGCTTCCTTTTCTTCTAGAGCTTTCAACTGTGTTGTCAGGATGATAGTGTATGCTCTCTCCAGTTTTTTTTTTTTTTTGAAGCACTCAGAGCTCTTAGTTTTTTGTCTCAGTACTGCTTTCATTGCATCCTATACGTTTGGGTATGTTGTGTTTTCATTTTTATTGAATTCTAGAAAATCCTTATTTTTTTCTTTATTTGTTCTTTGACCAGGCTATTCTTCAATAGAGCATTGTTTAATTTCCATGTTTATATGGGCTTTTTGTTGTCTTTGTTGTTACTAAAGACCATCCCTAAATGATGGTGATCTGCAAGAATGCATGGGAGTAATTCTATCTTCTTGTATTAATTGAGGCTTGTTCTGTGTCCAGTTATGTGGTCAATTTTCGAGAAGGTGCCATGAGGTACTGAGAAAAAGGTGTATCCTTTAGTTTTAGGATGATATGTTCTATAGATAACTATTAATACCAGTTTGTTCCTAGTCTATGTTAGTTGTACAGTGTCTTTGTTCAGTTTCTGTTTCCATGATCTATCCATTGGTGAGAGTGGGTTTTAAAGTCTTCCACTATTATTGTGTGGTGTAAAATGTATTTTTTGAGCTTTAGTAGGTTTTCCTTTATGAATACGGGTGCTTTTGTATTTGGAGGATATATGTTAAGGATTGAGAGTTCCTCCTAACAGATTTCCCCTGTAATGAGTAAAAAGTGTCCTTCCTTAACTTTTGGTTGAAAATCTACTTTATTCAATATTAGAATGGCCACTCCAGCTTGCTTCTTTCGGGCCATTTGCTTGGAAGGTTTTTTTTTCCAAACTTTTATTCTGAGATATTCTCTGTCTTTGTCTGAGATGAGTTTCCTGTATGCAGCAAAATGCTGGGTTTTGTTTAATTATCCAGTCTGATAGCCTATATCTTTTTTTTTTGGGGGGGGAGGTAGTTGAGTCCATTTATGTTAACAGATATCAAGGAATAGTAGTTGATGTTTCTTCCTATTGTTGCATTGGTAGGTTGAATTGTGCCTGTGTGTCTTTCTTCTTTTCGATTTCTTCCTTAGAAGGTTTCTTGGTTTTATTATGAGGTGGTTCCCCTCATTGTATTGGGTTTTCCATGTATAATTCGTTGTAGTCCTCGTTTTGTGGTCATATATTGTGTGAATTTAGTTTTGTCTTGGAATATCTTCATCTTGCCATCTATGGTGATTGATAGTTTTGCTGGGTATAGCACCTTGGGCTGGCACGTGTGCTCTCTCAGTGTCTGCATGATGTCTGTCCAGTCTCTTCTAGCTTTCACAGTCTCTGTTGAGAAATCGGGTGTAATTCTGATTGGTCTGCCTTTATATGTTACATGCCCTTTGTCCCCTACTGCTTTTAGTATTCTTTCTTTGCTTTGGGCACTTGGTGTTTTGACTATTATGTGTTGGGAGGAATTTCTTTTCTGGTCCAACCTATTTGGAGTTCTGTAGGCTTCTTTAATGCTCATGGTCATCACATTTTTAAGGGTAGGGAAATTTTCTTCCAGGATTTTGTTGAAGATATTTACTGTACCTCTTAGTTGATATTCTTCGCCCTCTTCTTTTCCTATTATTCTTAGGTTTGGTCTTCTCATCGTGTCCTGGATCTCCTGGACATTTTGGGTTAAAAGCTTTTTGGTTTTTGCATCTTCTCTTACTGTTTCGTCTATGTTTTCAATGTTGTCTTTGGCCCCCGAGATTCTCTCTTCCATGTCTTGTAGTCTGTTGGAAATGCTTGCGTCTGTGACTGCTGATTTCTTTTTTAGGTTTTCTACCTCTAGAGTTGTCTCTTTAAGTGTTTTCTTTATTATGTCTCTTTCTGTTTTAAATTCCTTTTTCCATTCCTTCATCTCTTTCGTTCTGTTTTCTTCTAGTTCTTTGAGTGTTTTTCTTGTTTCTTCTTTAAAAGCTTCTAATTCTTTATGCTTTTCCTCCTATTCTTGTTTAAGGATCTCTATTATCATCTTGAGGTAGGATTTCGTGTCTGAGTCTTCTTTTTCTGGAGTGTTTGGCATTCCACTGTGTGTTGTGATGGGAGAGCTGGGTTCTAGTGTTGCCAGGTTGTCTTGGTTTCCCTGGGATACATTCTTTCGCTTTCCTCTTGCCATCTTGTTGTCAGTAATTGGTTCTCACCTTTCTCTTGTACCTGGCCGGTGTCCCTGGATATCTGCTGTTCCTGGTGGCGTATGTTCCTGATGTTCTGAGTGCCTGTTGTGCACTCTGGAAGCCGTCGGATTGGAACAGAGGGCCCAATGCTGCTGGGTTCCTGGATCCCTGTATCATGGAGGGTGGGCAGGCACACACTTTCTGTGTGCTCCACTGATATCTCTCTGCCCCCTGACTAGTCAGAATCCCTTCTCACCTGGTTCTCTCCAGTCCTGTGTTGTCTGTGTCTCCGGCTTTCCTGGTTGCAGATGTTCTGAGTGCCTGTTGTGCACTCCGGAAGCCGGAAGCTGGGAACAGAGGGCCTGATGCCAAAGGGTTCCTGGATACCTGGATCAAGCCAAGCAGGAAGGCGCACACATTCCGAGTGCTTCACTGATATTTCTCTGCCCCCTGGCTAGTCGGAATCCCTTCTCACCCGGTTCTCACCAGTCCTGTGTTTTCTGGGTCTCTGCCTTTCCTTGTGGGGATGTTCCGAGTGCCTCTCAGCTAGCATGATGATGTGGAGCTTTGGCTCACTTTATACAACAACTTCAGTGTGTTGCCCCTGAGGAAGTTCCCTCACTGCCCTAGTGAAACATAAAGGTTTATGGTGATTTCTTATTAATTACAGCTGATTCTGCATACAGAATTTTTCGCTTCCATATATTCCCAATCCAAAGTATAGTATAAATGACCCTGGTAGTACTTATATACATGACACTGATAGCCTTCATACAAATTACCCTGGCTGTCTTTGATTCCCTCTGTAATGTCATAAGCCAAGCCTCCACAGTCTGTTTTTCTCTCAGTATTCTTATCTTCCAAGCCCCCAAAACGGCTCATTAAGTTCCGAGTACTCAATCTATAAAACACTGATTATATAGAGAAATTTTCTGAATTAATTATCAGTTCTTGAAGAATTATTTGTTATAATAATAATGCTAGAATAAATCAAAGCTATACATGATGCTGGGAGTAAACATTTCATTTGGTTTTATTGTTCCCACTAAATAATTTAGGGCAGAATATCTTCATAGACTAAATTATGCTTTATAAATTGTGCTAATTTCTTAGAAAATATGTAGGTATCAGAATCATTGCATTAACTTAGATTACTCTGTCTTTAAGACACAGATGACTTTATTTTGTAAAACATGTAAGTGATGCTTTATTATATCATTTTTCTAAACAAAAGAATGTAACAAATTGATCTGACCAAAAGTAAAGACTAGCATAGAGAAATTAATTACATTTTAAATGATATAATTTGAATTCATTTTACTATGTACAAACACAGATGAGTATAGAAATATGGTAGATTAATTTAATACTAACTAATGACAAACATTAAAGCTCGAACAGATGAATATAATACCAACAGAAGATCATTCATAGTAGCAAAGTATTTCATGTAGTTTGGCTAATAGCATCCAAATTAATTATCACAGAATGAATGCTAGCAATTCACTAGCTAAATATTATATTAAGGTATCTTAGATTATTAAACACCTTTAAGAGAATATTTTTCACTTCATTTTTATAATTTATTGTGACTAAAGATGAGAAATACATTGATTTTTTTACATCAGTGGATAATTAAAGCAAATTAACTTATAATCTATAGTTTAATTTTCCTTCTTAACCACCTTTCTCTTGGCTCATTTTCAGGATAATATCAATCTTTAAAAATATGATTGAAGAGGGAACATTAAGTGTTAAATTCATTATGAAAATGTTATCAGCTTATCTTCTGAGATCATGCATTAAAAAGAATGTTAGGCATCCTAATTTATTTGTTTCCATTAGCAATGGAAAGATAGGGTCAAATATTCTTATACCTATAAAGTTCATCTTTTACATCTGCTTAATCTACTTCTGCAGTTACAAAATCATAACGTAGAGCATAAGATGCTGTCACCTTACATTTGTTGTAGGTATGTTATTTAACTACAAAATGTCTCCTTATAATCTGGTACTACTCACAAGATTAAGAGGAGAAAAAGATTAGTTTTACATACTCTGTATTTGTGGCTGACAAAGTTGACATATGTTTACAGGATTTGAATATTAAGCAAGGACCTGAATGGATCACAGGTGCATGCTTGACAAATAAATTCGATTGACACCAAATTCTTACTTTATCAGGTTGACAGGAAAATCAGTTACAATGTTTCCTCTCCCCAGAGGCATAAGCAAGAACCATGCAGAAGACTGTCTTGTGCAAAGTAATACATTCTGGAAATTTCTGTTTTATTGTCTATCCTCTTAGGACTCCTGCCCATCATTTAAAACAACAGCCTTCTTAAGCCTCTCATGCTCTTGGGTTCTGATGATTCCTGTCTTTCTAGCTGTCAGGACTATTCCCTGAAGCGAGGATTCCAAACACACTGTAAAGCCCTCTAGTCTGCACCTTCTGTTCCTTTGCCATTTCCCTGACATACACTGGCTGTACCATGCACTGGCTTTTTCCTTGCCACTACTATTTCAACTCTGATCACTGATGCTCTTTAACTATATCAAGTTAATGTTCTTCCAGTCCTAAAGCTGCAAGAGTAGCGAAGACACCAGCCAGACTCTGCCCTCTGGTTGCACAAAGTTCCTGAAGCAACAATGCAAAGGGCTGTTTATTTCAATGAGAAACTCAAAAGGCAGAAGGGGTTCGCATCTCTAAAAAACTTAGCTGAAAATAAAAGCTGCAGGATTATATGTGTCATTTTCTGAGTCAGATGATTTTTGAAATTTTGGATTCTTAAATGCAAATCTGTTTATTTTAAAGTATCATTTTGTAGATTTCCTGTATTCACTGAAAGATCAATTTTGACAATATATCTTTCTTAATAATTTCATTTTTCCAATATACTGTAAAATTTATATGTCTCCTAATTCCCAGAACTTAATAATGACTACTGGTTAATTTTGCTTATCTATTTTTATGCTTAAATCTTTTTATTGGATATTTTACATATACATTTTAGATGTTTTCCCCCTTTCCATCTCCTGTTCCTCCCCTCTCTCCTTGTTTCTATGAAGATGGTCTCACTCCCAACCACCAACTCCCACCTCAACACTCTGTCATTCCCTACACTAAGACAATGAGGCTTCACAAGACCAAGGGTTCCTCCTCCTTTTGATGCCAGACAAGGCCATCCTGTGCTACATATGCAGCTGGAGCCATGGGTTCCCCCACATGTACTCTTTGGTTGGTGGTTTAGTCTCCAGAAGCTCTGAGGATCCTGTTGATTGCTTAGTTGTTTTAAAAAAGAATGTCTCAGTTAGTTATAGTGTACAAGGTGATGAGCTTAATTATGTCATTTAAAACATAAAGATCATTGTACTTTGATCATAGTTACCTGCATATTACCTTCTCTATACATACAATGTAGTTTATTATTCCACTTTTATTGAAGACAGATTCTTTCTTCATATCATATATCCCAATTAAAGTTTCCCCTTCCTCTTCACCTCTCATTTCCTCTCCATTCTTATCCCCAACCATATCTATTCACTTTCTGTCTCTCAGAAAAGAACAAAAACAACAAACATGACTAAAAAAATATAAAATATAACAAACAGATATTGCATCACATCATGGCTATTCAAGGCAATGGAAGAGAAGGAAAATAACCCCAAAAGATGGTGCAAGAATCATAGAACACATTCACAAGTGTGGTTAAAATACAAAGGCTAATGCTATAATATATACACACAGGACCTGGTGCAGACCCTTGTAAATACAATGCTTACAGCTTCAGTCTCCATGAATTCTTATGAGCCTTGCTCAATTGGTTTTGTGGGCCTTGTTCTCCAGCTGTCCTCTACCACCTCTCGTACCTCTTCTTGCTTCCTTTTTATCAGGGTTTCCTGAACTCTGAACAATTTTTACTGACACATCTTTAGAGCTGTGTGTTCCAAGGACTGACTGACTCACTTTATCTCTTTCTCTCTCTCTCTCCTTTACCCCCTCCCTCCCTCCCTCCCTCCCTGCCTCTCCCTCTGTGTATGATTGTGGGTCTCTATATTTGGTAACATCTCCTGCAAGAGATCCTCTGATGATGACTCAATAAGGCACTGATCTTCGAGTATAACAGAATATCATTCAGAGTTATTTATCACTATATTTTTTCTAGAACAATAGTATTTGGCTTTGCCATAGGTTTCTGGATCTTGATTTCTCAATAGCGTGGCATATGAGTTCATTCTACTTGATGGAGTGAACCTCAAATCAAATGAGACCTTGTTTGTCTATTCCCAAAAGCTTTGTGCCACCATTACTCTCATATTTTGTGCTGGTAAGACAACATTGCAGATCAAAGGTTTTGAGACTGGATTCACGTCTAAGTTTCTCTTTTAGGGGCCTTTAGAGCATTTCTGTACCAATACACAAAAATATAGGGGTGAGGGCTTTATATCTAAATCAGCTAAGGTTCTCCATATTCAATAAGTTGCATAGGTGGATTCTTCAGCAATGGTACCTTGTTGCCTTGGCAGGATATTGTATTCTGTGATGAATATATACAGTGCCTTCAGCAATAGGTTCTTACCATCTATTACTGTAGGCAGCTAAAGTGAATTATCATTATGTAGATAATTAAAGAGCTTCTGGAGCCTTTCAGCTCAAATATTCCTAAGAAGTTTCCACATATCTGGCACTAGAATTTTGCTTGGCACTAAAATTTTGTTGTAATAACTCATGATTTCTAGAATCAACAGCCACCATGTATAATACCTCCAATTGAATGCATTTTAAATATATTTTTAAAGTTTATAAAAGTGGGTTTTCATGACACTTTTTCATACATTGTTAGTTTTGGTCATCCCTTCCCTGTTCCTCATGTACTCTCCCATACCTCACAGGTCGAATTGACAGAAGGTCAGGAAATTGATCAGTCGTGTATAGCAATGGGGGATGGGGAACTGGGGGTAGCCACCAGCAAGACCCAAGTAACAGGAAAACAAGATGCTCCCAAGACACAGTGGGTATCACATTAGCTGAAATACCCAACAAAGGGGATGAATAACTATAGAGACCTTATCTAGAGGTTAGGCGAGGCCTCCAGTTGGGAGATAGGGCCATCCACTCATCTTCAAATTTTTTAATTCAAAATTGCTCCTGTCTAAAGGAAATGCAGGGACAAAGTGTGGAGAAGAGACTGAAGGAAAGCCCATGCAGAGACTGCCCCACCTGGGAATCCACTCCATATGCAACAAACAAACCGGCTCACTATAGCTAATGTCAAGAAGTGCTTGCTGGCAGGAGACTGTTAAAGGTGTCTTTTGAGAGGTTCTGTCAGAGCCAGACAAATACAGGTGTGGATGGAAGAGTTAGAGAAAAGACTGAAGGAGAAGAAGGGATTTGCAACCCCATAGGAAGAAAAAAAATATCAACCAATCATACCGGCCAGATCTCTCAGGCCAACCAAAAGAGAACTCATACAGTCACCCACTGCTCTAGCAGCATATAAAGCAGAAGGTGGTTCTGTCTGCCATCAATGGGAGTGGAGGCCTTTGGTCTTGTAAAGTCTTGATACCCCCATGTAGGGGAATGTCAAGATGGTGAGGAGGAAGTCCATGGGTAGGGAGCACCCTCATAGAAGCAGGAGAAAAGGATAGGGGTTTTGTGAAGGGGAAACTGGGAAAGCAGATAATATTTGAAATGCAAGTATTTAAACCATCAAATAAAATGTTTATAAAGTGAGTTCACATGAGAGTTTTTTATACATTCTCAGTTTTTGTTCTTCCTCTCCCTCTAGCTCATCTAGTCTCCCACAGCACATAAATAATTGACCCACAGTTCAAACTGGCTTTATTCATTGAAATCATAATGAAAAACAATGAGCTCCCTTTCTAATATTTTATCAATTTTAAAAGTATTTTTACAACATTAATCTATAAAAACAGAGATGCATGTATAGATTTTTTAAAGTATTTTGGCATAAAATAATATGAATATATTATTGTCAGTACTTGATATTTTTTAAATTTTGATAGAATGCATTGAAACTTTACTAGTTACAATGAGCATAAAGTACATGTAAAACAAAATGTAACATGGAAATAGTCAAAGTTTTCTAGGTGTGTAAAGTTTAAACATAATAATTTTTAAATACCAAAAATTGCCACAAAGCTATCTTATTAGCTCTTTAGTTATTAATGGTTTAGGGTCTAGGTGTACCCCACTCTGAGAGGGTGCTATACACTTACTGTTTCTCTCTCTCTCTCTCTCTCTCTCTTTTTTTTTTTTTTTTTTTTTGAGCTTCATGTGTTCTGTGAGTTGTTTCTTTCCTATTTTGCTTTCTATAATAGGTATTCTTTATTTTTTATGCTTTATTTGGAAATATATTGCAACTATTGAAGGTGAGTTATATTAAGTCTGCTTTTAGAATACCCAGCTTTAACTAGATAATTCCTGAGTTTGTTTGAAATGAGGATTGTAGACTATTTAATTATAGAATCACAAAACTTAATTTGCTGAGAAAACTTTTTAGATTTATCTTCTACTGTTTTTATTTTTCAATTCATTATAAGTTAAAATACTATTTTTAGAGTTTTATAACAGAATATTAAAGAATATGTCATCTTTATTGCTTATATATTTAAAAGTGAATATACTTAATTTCTCTTTGATATATATATCCATATCATACACACACACATACACACACACACACACACACACACACACACACACACACGCACATTCACTTGAGAAACAAAACTGGATTGTATAACTAAATAATATTACTCTCTTTGAATATTAATAATTGCTTTAAATATATAATAATTTTAACAGAAAGACAAGTTTTATAATATTATCCAGTTTAGCTACAAGAGGATGTTATTACATAGGCAAGAGGAACTGAAAGATTAGAGGGGCCTTTCAAATGCTAATTACCCAGCTAACTTGTTACCTTTGTAAATCAAAATAAGGAGGGAAGAAAAGTCAGGGAGATCATCATAGTTGCAGTTTCCTAGTGGAAGTTGGATAGGCCTGGGTTATTTAACCTGCATTGTGGAATCTCTGCACATAACAGAAAAGCTTTAGCAAGAGAATGATCAATACACATATTAGAGAGCCAGGCGTTTTGCCCCTCGTCAATGTTATGAATCAGGTAACCCTAAACATAACCTGTGAGTATAAACTAGAAATAGTGAACAACCCAAAGAGCTCAGTAGGAAAACATTAAAAAATACAAGAAGATAGGGAAGCTTCTTTTTTTTTTTTAATTGAACAACTTTATTTTAAAAAACAAAGACAAACTACAGATTTTAAGCATTTTTGCATAAAAGTATCCAAATACATTTTTGTCAGTACTCGGTTTTTTTAAAGTTTTGGTAATGTGCATTAAGATCTTCCTAGTTACAATGAGCATAAATTACATGTAAAACAAGACGTAACCTGGAATTAGCCAAAGTTTTCTTGGTGTTTAAAGTTTAAGCATAATGGTTTTTTCTTTTCTTTTCTTTTTTTTTCTTTTTTTGGGGGGGGGGCTTTGTTTTTTCTTAAACTTCATATAGTCTGTGAGCTGTTTCTGGGGTGCTCTGAGCTTTCTGGAGTTAGTATCCAATAATTAATGACTGCATATTATGTCTGTTCTTTTGTGACTGGGAAGCTTCTAATTTCCATTGCCCAAATCTGTGAGACAATGTCTACGCACTGTACTGCCAAGGAGAAAAAGATGGTATAATCGAAATTTGACAGATGCTTAAAGTGGAGAAAATAAAACGATAAAAATGCAAAATGTATTACAGGATGTTTTCAGTGGCTGCTACTTCATAAAGCTAGCAAGAATATTGAAATTCCATTAATTGAGAGCAATTTCTACCTTTATATTTTATATTATAAATTTTACTTTAAATATCAAGAGTGATATTTTTCAGAGAAAATATGTGACAAAAGAATAGTCTTTATAACTAGAAATATAAGAACAAAAAAAAAGGAATTTTTATCCTACTTTGTTTACTAAATATGGCTTCTTCACCTAACCCTAATATTTGGTTCATAACACTGAAGTATTTCATAGTGTAATCATTAGAAAAATAACCCAAAAGGCATGTACATATGCACATGTATTTGTTGAAGAATTGGCTCTTTTTCTGTTTTTCTATTGCTGAGTTAGTTCTGTAGATTCATAGCATCATGAAGAATTTTATGTATAGCAGTAAGCAAGCATTGATTTGTGCAAAAAATTTTCACAGAGGTTGCAGTAGAGACTATTAGTAAAGACTAAATATTATGTGTTTTTAGGATATATCACAGTTGCCATGACACAAAATATGGAAAAATGCATATATTTTTCTCATTTTGCTCTCCAAAACTTTCTCCAAAGCTAAAAAAAAAGCTATTCTGATAAATTGTGTCTTAGTAAGTGTAATGTTTATACCATAAAATATGGTGGCAAATACAATTGTCAGATGTAATTGAAATGATTGAAATAAAATACCACAAAGACGATTCCTAAACCCTCCATTACATACACAAAACAATTAAACTTTCGCCCTTATTATCCAACCTCTTTTATTGCTTTGCACATGTTTATATACCAAATTTAATTAACCCAATAGTGATTAGCATTTCAACTTCCATGAACACATATTAAGTACTCAGGTTCTAGTTTCTTATATTATATATAGTGGGCACAATATCGTTCACAATTTGTTCACCTCTCAAGTATAGGCAGTCAATCACTTTAATGTAAACTACCAAGGGATGAAAATATATAGTTTATTCACTCTGGTTATCATATTTTAGGAGAGGAACAAGTATGATGAAAAATTTTGGCATAAGAAAACAACCATCACTGATGTCCAAAAACAAATATGCTGCTTACTCAAATAAAAAAAAATAAAGGACATTTAAAGCAATTTAGTAGTACTCTACTGAAAATTCAGGCATATGAAGACTTATTGATTTCCCCCAGAACAAGACGAAGTTGTGTGAATATGTTTTATCGATATTCATATTCAATGTGCCATTTTTGTAAAATCAGTCTTCAATGATTACTTCCAAGAAGATACAGCCAAGTCTGTAAGTGAGGCATGAAATGGGAACTCTGCTTAAGTAGACTGCATACTTATGGTTATGGGCATGATAGGGGTGGCTCCCATTTTTATAAGTGATACAGCTAAGTGGCAAGATATAGGCATTCCATGTTCTGTAAATTGTAGAAACTATACATATATACATTTATTATATATTACACATTGTATATTATATATACTCCTATGTCATGTATCATATATCAAGTCATATATAGAAGAAAGTTTGACATAAATAGAAAGCTAATTGGCTCATTTAAAATGTAGACATTTCTAATCATAATGTAGTAGGATGTAGCCACTTTGAAGTTAAGGCTTTGTACAGCTTACAGAAGACATTTTAAGCCAGGTGAGAAACTAGCCATCCTAGATACTCAGGAGGGTGTAAAGGACAGGAGCAAGAGCACAGTGGTTTGGGGTCAGTCTAGTCAGCAGTGCCTATTATTAGTTATTAATTATTAATTAATAGGAATAGACCATTTTCACTTAAATACTTTATTTGATTGATGCACTTCACCTTGCCTACATGTCTATTATCTTCTTAGAAATAACTGAAAGTCGACAATATATAAAGAACTGTTCATTTTTCCTCTATTTATACAAAAATTAAGGAGAGCTACAACCACCCTTTGGTGACCTAGATTCTGAAACTAAATGCAGAGTCCTAGACCTGAGATAACTTAATGATCCTAGTAAATTTTTTGTAAATTCCAATATCCTATTTTTAATTTTTTTCTTTTAAATTTTGACATCAAAACAGTAACTCTGATAATCATTTAATCCCCAGACACTATGTCAGATAAAGTCATCAATATTTGCTTTCAGGAAAATAAATTACTTTATTTCTCTTAGGAAATAAAGCTTAAATCCTCAACATCTTATTATTGATTTACCATCCATTAATATGGACTGGTGTGTACTATGTGATGACCGCCTTTTAGGTGTTGGTGACATTATATTGAGTGGAAAAGCTATCATCCTGAGTCAGGTAATGCTGTCACAAAAGCATTTTTTAGGGTGTGTATCCTTTCTGAAAGTCATTGACTGAATAACAACTTGAATTCACAACAGTAAGTAATTTGTGAAAGAAAGCAGATGTTTTAAGTGTGTCTACATTTCTGTAATTCCAGCAGTTATGAGACACAGACAAGAGAATCACAGTGTGGTTCTGTTTGCAGGGTCCACTCGAGGTGTTCTGGGGTTATGTAGCCAAACCTTCCTTAAAAGGAAATGAGGAAGGACAAGGAATGTGTGAGAGAGCTGGAGTGTAGAGGCAGATGGAGGGTGAAAAAAGGAGGAAGAATAGAAGAAGAAAGGGAGAAAGGAGGGGAGGCAGCCTGGAAGGGAAGGAGGGTAGGAGGAAGAAGAAAAGGAAGAGAAAAGAATGGAAAAGTGAAAGAATAAATCAAGACTAGGAAATTCTATGTTGGAGTATTAATGAAAGATCTCTACAAACGAACAAAGCTCAAAGGCATCAATATTCATGGTTTCTTTTAAGTTTCTAAACTGCTTATTCTTAGGGCTTTCTTTCTAAAACCCTTACACTTACTTACTTCTAAGAAACAGTTCTAACATCTTCAACTGTTCTTGAAATTTCTCCTCTGACCTGAACCGTATTTATATCTTAGTATTTAATGTTAGATTATATCTGTATTATAAAATACATTCATTAAATACTTTTTCAGCACTGCATTTCACAATTTAGCTTGCACAATTCAGTTATCGCAGATACTTCTTACAGTGTCTTCAACATGATCCCTTTTTGTAAAGGTTCATAATCTTGTCTTTTCATAGGACTTGAGCCGCAATCCCTCCTTCCTCAGCCTATTCCAAGCTCCCTAGTTCATCGGAATCTATTTTGTTGTTCAGTGTATTTAATTCTACATTAACCAGGTTTTCTTCTCAGAGTAGGCATTTTATAAATGTGTCCTTATCGTCCTAATCATAGCATGCTCCCAGCTTTCCCAAGCCTGCCAAGACACTGAGTACATTTTCAATTTCCCTACCCAGTGGTGCATATGGCACAAGATCGATATGCATCCTCTACTGATAGTCATACCAGTCTATAAGACAGCCATAGTAACGCCATTTTAACCGGGAGACAAGTACAAGGTACATTGTGAGAAAATCAACATACATCACTGGTTTAAGTAGCCAATATCTCCTTTGAGTAAACACCATCAGTTATACGCTAGAGAAGTTATTTTTTCCAAGAAATTTATACATTTACACATAATATTAAAATGTCATGCTTTGATTATTTAAAATATCACAATTGTTTTTTAAACTCATTTAAAAATAGCAACCGATGCAGCACATCAGAACTTAAAGCAGATATTCTGTGGTGAATATACATTTATTATAATGAGATACATTATAGTGTATCAGAGTTCTTGAAAAGGTACAAATATAGTTTTGTAACAATAGTAAAGATTACTTAGTGTTATAGTACTCCATTTATTATTTTAATTTGGATTTTTCCATTTTTTTTCAGTTTTGCTTTGATTTTCTTTTTTTTTCCTTTTGAACACAAGAAATTCAAACTAAAGAGATCTCATGATTTCAGTTTAAAAATAACTTTGTCATATTTGCAATAAAATCTATTGCTTTCATGTATAAGAGTGCAATATTTTAAAACCTAGTTTTATGAAGTCATTGTAAAATTTCTAATATTCTGTATATATTAATGTACCTGCTGCATTACATAATTTTGAAGAGTCACTCATTTATTTGAAAAATTCTTTCACAAGGAACTTACCAGTTGAAGCACTAAACTGTCCCACAGAAAAAAATAAATTTCTTTCTAACAGGTACTAAGGACTATACCACTGTACACTGTCTATATTTGTAGTCTGCAAAGTGACTGAACTTGAAGCCATGAACTAAAAATATCTCTACAACAGTGTGAAGAGAAGAGGAAGGGTATGTGGGCACTTTACTTAGGGCTGTGTAATTACATGTAAAATTACCAAAAGTAGTGATTAACCTATTACTTGTTTAGGACAGTCTAGATAATAATAGCAACACACTCTCAAACCTTTCCTACTAAGTACAATTACAGAACTGAGGGTAAATCAAGGTGTAACAGGGTCTATAAAAGTCAAAACCACTTCTGCTCCTAATTTAAACGTTTCACAGAGGAAAGATTTTTTTCATAATTTAAAAGTTTCCCAATCATGAAAATATGTAATAACAATATTTTTCATCATATATTATTCATATGCAAATAATATGAATCAACTAGTATTTAATTATATTATATAATTATATTATATTATATAATATATATATAATATTATATAATTTATATAATTTATATATAATATAATATAATTTAATTATAATTATAATTATATTATATAATTAAATTATATTATATTATATATAATCAATAATTATATATATATAATTAAAATATACATTGTACTAAAATTTTATATATATATATATATAATTTTAGTACAATGTTTCTACATAAAATTTCTTACTAAAATTTTACATTTCTGTTTATATTAGAGAATAATTATGGAGCATTTCCCCAAAAGCTAAAATGAAGAAAGTCCGAATATCAGATTTTTATTTTGTATTGGTGGTGGAGAGGGTTATTTTGTTGGTTTTGTTTGCTTGAGACAAAGTCTTAAGCAAAGACTAGGCTCAAGCTTCCTGTGTAACAAAAGATGACTTTGAGCCTTGGCCATTTCTGCATCTACCCACTTAGTCCCATAACTAGTTGTCAGTCTTTTCATTTCCAGCACTAGAGTGGTAGACATGTGACACAGAGAATATCAATGCTAAGCAACAATCCACCCTCTGAACTATGTCTTCAGCAACACATTGTTGAGTTATTTTCTTTTTTCTTTTTTCAATTTTATTGGATATATTTTTATTTACATTAAAAATGTTATACCTTTCCCCCCATCTTTCTCCCTACTCCCCCTTAACTTGCTCCATGACGATGCTCCCTCTCCCAATCACCCTCTCCACCTCAGTGCCTTGACTGACAATGATGTTGTTCTTCCCATGAGGGTGCAAACCTTTCAGCTCCTTCAGTCCTTTCTCAAGCTCTTTCATTGGGGTCCCCATGTTCAGTCTGATGTTTAGCTGCAAACATCCTCATCTGCATCTATATGATGCTGGAAGAACCTCTGGGGAGACATCCATGTCTGGTTCCTGCCAGTAAACACTTGGCATCAGAAATAGTGCTTGGGTTTGGTGGCTGCATATAGGGTGATTCTCCATGTGTGGCATTCTCTGTAAATCTTTCTTCAATCCCTGCACCTCTATTTGTTCTTGTATTTCCTCCTCTGTTTTGTTCTCCATTGTAAGAAGGACTAAGACATCCGAATTCTGATCTACCTTCTTTTTGAGATTCATAAGTTCTGTGGATGGTTACTTGGGTATTCTGAGCTTTTATTTATTTATTTTTTTGAGGGTGGACTAGTATCTGCTTATAAGTAAGTGCATACCATGAGTGCTCTTTTGTGACAGCATTACCTGACTCAGGATGTTAGCTTCAAGTTCTATCCATTTGCCTAGGAATTTCATGATCTTGTTGTTTTTAATAGCAGAATAGTACTCCATTGTGTGTATATGTACCATAATTTCTGTATCTATTCCTCTGTTGAAGGACATCTGGGTTCTTTCCAGATTCTGGCTATTATAAATAAGGCTGCTATAAACCTTGTTCCTCATGTGTCCTTGTTTGGTATTGGAGCTAATTTTGGGTACATGCCCAGGAGTGGTATAGCTGGGTCCTCAGATAATACTATGTCCAATTTTCTGAGAAACCTCCAGACTGATTTCCAGAGTGGTTGTACCAGTTTACAATCCCACCAACTGTGGAGGAGTGTTCCTCTTTCTCCACATCCTTGCCAGCATCTGCTGTCACCTGAGTTTTTGATCTCAGCCATTCTGACTGGTATGAGGTAGAATCCCAGGGTTGCTTTGATTTGCAATTTCCTGATGACTAAGGATTTTGAGCCTTTCTTTACATGTTTCTCAGCTGGATATACTAACATGGGCTGCAACTTGTAATCCCATAGGGTCAGTATGATGTCTGTCCGGGATCTTCTAGCTTTCATAGTCTTTGTTGAAAAGTCTGGTGTCATTCTCATCAGTCTACTTTTATATGTTACCTGTTCTTTTTCTCTTACTGCTTTTAGTATTCTTTTTTGTTTTGAGCATTTTTTGTTTTGACGATTATATGGCAGGAAGAATTTCTTTTCAGGTCCAGTCTCTTTGGGGTCCTGTAGGCTTCTTGTATGTTCGTAGTCATCACTCTTTATAGATTAGCAAAGTTTTTTTTTCCCATAATTTAGTTGAAAATATTTACTGTGCCTTTCAGATAATATTATTCATCCTCTTCTACACCTATTATTCTTAGGTTTGGTCTTCTCATCATTTCTTGGATGTTTTGGGTTAGAATCTTTTTGATTTTTGCATTTTCTCTGACACTTGTGTCAATGATTTCTATGGTATCTTCTACTCCTGAGATTCTCTCCTCCATCTCTTGTATTCTGTTGGTGATGGTAGCATCAATGACTTCCAATGTCTTTCCTATGTTTTCAGTTTCAGGGTTGTCTCCTTTTGTGTTTTCTTCATTTGTTTCTATTTCTGTTCTCAGTTCCTTCACCTAATTGTTTGTTTTTTTCTTTAGCTTTTAGGTGATTTTTGTGTTTCCTCCTAAGGCCTTCAACTTTTTACTGTATTCTCCTGCTTTTCCTGTACTTTTTAAAGTGTGTTACTTAGGTGCTTTTCAAAGATCTCCATCATCATGATTTTAAGCCTAAATCTATTTTTTTTCTGGTGAGTTGGGATATCCACTATTTGCACTAGTGGGAGAACTGGGTTCTGATGTTTCCAGGATGCCTTGGTTTCTGTTTCTTAGCATCTTGCAAGTCTAAGTCTTAACTCTTGCTATCGTGTTATAGACAATGCTAGGTGAGCTTGTTGTTTCTTACTATAGTTTACTCTCTTGGTGTTCCTCTCCTGATGTAAGGTGTAAGTTCCGATGGCAGAGCCCAGTCCTGATGTACTTGAGCCAGTTCTGACCTTAGGCTGGAAGTGTGCACTCCCAGGCAGTACTGCTACTTGTACCATGAGAGTCCTGGGTAGCCTCTCCTAGTGTAGACAATGGGTAGACTTAGTTGACTCACCCTTCCACTTAGGAGGGAGAGCACTCCTACAGCTCTCTGAGCTCCCAGCCACCTGTGGTCTGGCGGGCTCTAATGAAACTCCACAATTTTCTCTTTAGACTTTAGAGTACAGAAATTTTCTGCCTGCATTACCGTCATCATTATTGAATTTATTTGTTTATTTTCATGCTACCTTTTAAGCAGGACACCATTGGCCTCAGGTCCATGAGTTTAGGAATCACAGGCTTGTACCCATGTTTAGTTTCATTCTTTTCTTAAAGGTAAACTTTTTTAATGCCTCAGAAAGATGTAAATATCAAATATACTAAAAAAAACTGTCACTGAGATGAGTGCAGAAGCTAAAAAGAATGTCTTCCATTGTTATTTTTGGAGTATAACTTTGGATATAGAAACTCAATATCCCAAGCTAAAAACAACAAATCAACAACAACAAAACAAGTATGTTTGCAAAACAAATCAATAAAGTTGAACAATACAAAATTCTTTAAAGAATTCAAACTTTAATATTCTATTAATACAAAATAGTATTTTAACATAGCAGAGGAATCTCTATTTATATAAAATTATGCTATGATAATATAAATACATACCTATACACACTTAATAATACATATCTACACTCAAATTTGCAGTGCTTTGAAGCAATCATATTTAAATTGGAAACCAAATGCGTAAAAAAGTCAATGTTATTTATTATGTTATAGAATTAAAGGAGAAATATGCATTTTATTCAAGTAGAAAGAGGTGCTATTATGTGAACGAAAACTCCTATGCTCTTTTGAAATAGCTTTGTAGACTTAAAACTCTATAAAATACAATGAATTTAAAATGTAAGCAATTAGCAAGAGAGTATAAAAGCAACATGGTTCATTTAGAACAATATACTGGAAGGAAAGCTATGACATAAAATACAACTGTATAATAAATATATATTTACCAAGCTCACACACACAAACACACACACACACACACACGTAAAATAAGAGAAGTCACATGAAATCCCAATGAGATTCAGGGAGATAGTGCTTCAGAAAAAGCTGTTCTGTATTACTGCATTCTATCTTTCTAGCAAGGGTGTCCAGCAACCACTGACGTGCTGGACCAGAGAAGGGAGAGCAAAGGCCAGAACAGGGGTCTGGTGTCAAGTAGAGAGGAAAATCTTTAAAGTCTTAGGTGCCGCTCTTTTAGGGAAAGGCTTTCCACAGGGCAATTTTTAATAAAGCAGCTCGCCCAGAAGATCCTTGTGTTTTCAATATTGTTTTATTGGGGGTAGAGAATGTCTATATTTTGTACAGGCTGCACCAGGGATTATATATTATTATAAAAGGTTGGTGGGGATATCCAGGAAGGGAATGTCATTGACTGAAGGCTAAGGCTATCTAGATTGCCTCACTAACATGGAAAAGAACTGCAGGTGTTATGCTACATGACTGAGTGACTTTGGTCCTCTCAGTTGGGTGTCCTGGTCAAGTGTTCCAGCATAGGTACAGAGACAGGCAGAAGGCAGCTGCATTCATGATATTCTCAAATCACCTAGGTCCGTGGGATTCAATCTCATTCATCCTCACCAGTTCTTATGCCCATTTGGAGGCACAGCCCATTTGCTTCCTACCTCCTTCCTCGGCCCCTGAATGTTATAGACAGGAAATATGAAAGAAGATTAAACATCAAACAAATAAAAAGCAAAAACAAAACCAACCAAAGAAAAAACCTTACTATGTTTCCTAGTTTTAACTTTGTCTTGATTTCTTCATTTCACTTTTTGTGGACAGATGAATAACCTGGATGGTTGGGTGCTACCAGAGACTGAACCACTAACCAAAGAGTAAGCATGGGCTGGAGCTAGTCTCCCTTAGCCCTGAAAATATGTAGTAAATGTGCAGCTTGCTCTTTACGTGGGTGCCCCAACAACTGAAGGTGGGATGTGCTTGTCCCTAAAGCTGTCTATAGAATGTGTTCTCTTAACTAGACTGCATTGTCTGGCCTCTGTAGGAGAGAATATGCTGTCTAGCCCTACAGACTTCATGTGCCAGAGTGGGTT
Organism: Micromys minutus; assembly: GCF_963924665.1. Classification (NCBI taxonomy): domain Eukaryota; kingdom Metazoa; phylum Chordata; class Mammalia; order Rodentia; family Muridae; genus Micromys; species Micromys minutus. The sequence goes on from NC_137983.1 coordinate 12,972,364, forward strand.
GATACCCAGGAGTCCCCCCCTTCTCAGAGGAATGGGGCATAGACAGACTGTGTGAAATAAAGACTAGGAATGGGGGCTGCTATAGGGATTAAAATATATTGGGTAGTGAAAGTATAAAATCCAATCTGAATCTTCATAGTTTTAGAATGGCTATTTTAACTCTGACTTTCATTGAGATGTATAGACTTAGGAGCTGGTTAATTTTTTTTAATTTTGTAATTTTATTTATGTAAAGATAAGTTAGTGTACACTTAACCCAGTTTAGTGACAAGTTCTTTAGCCTTTGCCTTTTCAAGATTGGCAATGTGAGCCACAGACTTAGGGCCCAGAACGTTGCCTCCCCAGTGGCCGCAGATCTCTTCATATCTGTCATTATAATTGGTCCTAACAGCTTCCCGCAGCTTGGCCAGAGCACTCTTGTCTTCTGAGTTAACCTGTGTGAAGGCAACAGTGGTGCATGTCTTCCTGTGGACCAGGTGCCTTAGCCTTGCCTTTCCTTGGTGATGCAGTAGGGCACCGCCATCTTTCCACACAGGGCAGGCAGGAAAAGCACCAGCTCTGTGGGGTCTACATCATGGGCAATCACCACCAGCTGAGCCTTCTTGTTCTCCACCAAGCTGGTGACTGTATTGACTCCTTCTCAGAGGACAGGTGGTCTTTTAGTTGGGGCGTCCCCTTTGCCAGCAGCTTTCTTCTCAGCACCAGCCAGCAGCTTTTGCTTCTTCTCTTGCTTTGTCTCTAGCCTGTACTTGTGGGCAAGCTTAAGCAGCTGAGTGGCTCTTTGCTGTCCAGGGCCTGGGTGAACTGGTTAATGGCAGGAGGTACTTTGAGCCGCTTATTGAGTATGGCTCTTCGCTGCTGAAGACTGATGTAGTGTGGACATTTGACTAAGCATGTTAGATTTCTTTGGGGATGAATGTCCTGCCCAATGTCGAAATTCTTGGACCCTTTCACAAAGGATTGAGCAACTTTTTGGCCTCCTGCTTCTTGACGACGGTGGGAGCCTGAGACACCTTCTTCCCCTTGGTCTTCTTTCCTTTGGGCATCTTGCTCAGCTGGAGGAGAGAGAGGTTGGTTAATTTTATTATGTGTTGTTGGTTTTCTTCAATTCATTATAATAAACTTTTAACAAATAAAAAATATATAACCACAGAATAGCATATAAAAGAACTAAGAAACACAACGTACCCAAAATGCAACCCATTAGTTATTTTGTTAAATAGTTCACAGTATAAGATTGGCACAATTTAGTCTTAAAACATATAGTATGCTTGCAAGTAGGTAGATGTGTGTGTGTAGATGCCTATGTGTGTGCATGCTTGAAACTTGAGGTAGGCTCCACTAGAGAAGTCAAATGAGTGTTTAAGGTGGAGTAGCAGTAGTCATGTCAATGTCCATTATCCACATGCAGGTACGCTTGCACATATATAGAAATTAATACCTAAGTCCTACATAGGAGAAAGCATTTGTCTTATGGGGTGTTACTTTATTTGTTTACTATAATAGGTTTCAGTTCACTGATTTTCCTGAGTATTCCATGTTTTCAATTTTCCTTAAGGCTGAAAAATATATCAGTGTATATAAATTTCATATTTTCTTTATCCATTATCTGGTGATGACTCTCTGTTCTGGAATATAAAATAGAGGGTATTTTTTGTTTTGTTTTGTTTTTTTTTTCAGAAGAAAAACCTTATTTTTCTTTCTTTGTAGGGAAAGGTGAACATGGAAAACCATACCCCCTTACTGAAGAGGACCGTGATGACTTGGCTTACAGGGAAAATGGCTTCAATATTTTTGTCAGCAACAATATTGCTCTAGAGAGGTCTCTGCCAGACATCCGCCATACTAAGTGAGTATGAGCATGCCAAGTGTGCTGGTTTCTTTGGATACTGTGTAACTACTTTTTTATGCACATTACAGTTGTACATGTAACCCACATGCCACACTAATCTTTTAAATTTAAGCTTTCATGTTTTATATTGTTAAGTATGTATAATTAAAATGAAATAATTTCATAAATTTTGAAAGATTGTCAGCTGCACTGGTTACCTTCTCATGGATGAAATTTTAAAAAAGACAAAGAAAAGCAAAATAAATGGACAGACAAAAAATAAAATAAGGGTAACGCTTTATTTGGCTAGGTTTGAGGTGATTTAACTTAAGACCACAGAAAGACATCTGCTTTTCAGACGCACATACACCTTTCTGGAGAGACCCACTCACGCACATCTGACCAGCAGGGATACGCACACATCTAAGTGACCCCCAACCTGAGTTGAGACAGGAAATTGAACCAGGAGGTAAAGTGTAAGGTCCACCATGTCTTCTACCTAAAGCCTACCTCCTAAAGGTTACATAACATCCGGAAAGGACGCCACCACTAGAGATCAAATGTTTGAATGTAGAAGCCTGTGAAACATATTTTGAATTTAAAGCATAACATAAACCCTGCAAATTATTAAGGTTTCATTACCTATATTATAATCATCTAACATACAATATTTGAAAGAAGATAACCATACTTTTTTATTTGTTACTATGGATTGGAGATAAACATTATTTCCTGGTTGCTGATGTTACCAGAACTGTCTTTGGCTATGCACCTTCAATATTCTGCTTTCTTAAGTTAGCTTTACTTAGGATCCTTGACCTCTTACCCCATAATGTATACTTCAAATGAGTGATTACATGGTCATAATTCATTTTCCAGTTGCCTTTCACTTTACGAACTACTTGTGGTTTTTCAAATGACACTGAGTTATGTTTATTGAACTATAACTAAATGCAGAATGAATTAAACAAAGAATGAAGCTTCCTGAAATCCTTCGGAATCTCTCTCTTTCCCGATATCTACCTTATCCATAAATTGTTCATTTTAGTGGGGGTGAGGCATGGAATTTTTTTGTGGTGTTCTGATAGCTTAAACAAAGCCAACAGAATATCACAAGTTGGTAAGTGCATAGGGTTTTTGACACCTTAGCACGTGGATTCAACCACATACACTGGTGCCTTTCTCTCAATGTCCTTTCAGACACACGTGTTTGAGAGAGAAAGATGGGGATGGAGGGAGAGAAGAAGGAAAGGCAGGGAAAGAGAGGAAGGAGGGAGGTAGAGAGGAAGGGAGTAAGGTAGAGAGCAAGCAATAATAAGAGAAACCACAAAAACTGAAGATTAGAGCCATAAATTAAGCAAGAATTGTAAATTAGCAAAACTCAACATTTTGATAATTTACCCTTAAAAAGAATAATATCTCATGCACTAAGAGCTATAGTTTTCTGTCCATCACTGCTTCTTTAATTTATTTGGCAAATATAGGAGTTACTGGCTTTCTCATTAGAATCTGTGTTAAATTATATTTTCTAATATCCTTAGAGGATTAATATTAAGAGGTAATAAAATTTTTTCTATCAGAAAACTTTATATGCTGTCCTTGGCCTTTTATCCATACAAATTATATCAAGCTTTTCCACAACTCTCTGTAGTGGTTCCCACTGACCAAAAATTCTTTCTTTGTATGAGAAATTATAATATCTAGTGTTGCTCTATTGAAAATGACTAAGATGCATTATTGGCATCATAAAAATGCTCAGACTATTATTTCCCTTTATCTCCCCTCCCCCAATTTCAAACCTACTAAAGTACATTGGAGTGGAAAGTGTGAAAGTTATAAATTGGAACAGAGGGAATTTGACAGACTGTTCTTTTCAGAACATATATTTAGCGTAACCCCAATCTTGGAATAAAAAAATACACACTGGTGAAAGTAAAAACAAAAGTATTTTCAAAATTTTATTACATCCACTGAACTTAAATTATCAAGAAAATATTATATTAAGGAGGGAAACTAAAACTGGATCCTGAAAATGGCCAAAAGCTGTGGAGTAAAATGACATCAAACAAGAAGTCAAAGTGCATACTAGCAGAGACTATATATCAGGACAGTGTTCAGCAGAGACAAGGTTGGCAGCTTAGCTGGATTTCAGTCCAGATCTGATTTTCAGAAGGGCAACATGGAACCCTGCTGTTCTCCTGACTTTGTCAGAGTCTCACTTGCAGAAATACATAGGCAATAATCTTGCAGGACCCACACTGCTGAAACTTCTGTGACTCTGTTTGCCTGTGCTTCTTAAAGGGATATGGGTTTGGCAGCATCTCTGTGCCCCTTGATTGGATGGATTTGGCAGTAACCTGTCAAATGGTCTGTGCAAATGCTTCTAGAAATTACAGAATCAATTCAACATATATGTCAGGGTTATTCAAGTACCTTTCTGAAGCAAACTGATCATACTTTGTTTCTGTGGATTCAGTCTGTAAAACTGGGTACAAGATCTGTGTGATTTTGAAATGAAATAGTTTGAAGAATTTTTTTTTACAGTCTCAGAGTCCCAGAACGAAAAGATTCATGTTCTTCTCTGCTCTGTGCTTTAAAAATATTGTGTGATAATATTATATTTTTGTTTGTTTGTTTGTTTTTAGCTTACTCTTCATCCTAATTCACAAGTTCACAATATGTAAGCTTCTGGCACGCCCTGCTGGCCTGTGTGCCTTTTCTCATGCTCATTCTGATCCCTTCTGTTGTGGGTGCTTTGCTGTGGTTGGCGTACACTGTTGTTTATACCGAAGAATATTCACTACTTTAGAAGTATCAGTCTATGTGGCTATATTGTTTTATTTTCCATCCTTAATTACTTCTTACTAGTTAACGAAGCTAACAGCCATCTTTGGTTGTCTATGCCATAGATAATAACAGATATGTCCTAGATAGGAATAGACTCATCTTAGACCCAGGAGGAAGTAAAGTCAAATGAAGGTGGGCAGTAATTTGACTAGCTGTTCTTATATCCTAGTATTTAAATTACATCAATATCTTTTACATTTAGGTTTTAATTTTATTTTTCTAATTTTTTTCATCTCCCTGTTTTGCAGACAGTTTGTTGTATCAATGCTCTGGTGTTATCAAAGCTTTCTCTACATTTTTCCACACTATTAACCCATATGTCTTCAGCTATATTCTATATAATCTGTACATTTTAACCACACACCTCTTTATCATGTCTGTTGGCTCATTATCTAGAATCTGTCTTTTTATCTTCTGTTTTTATTTTATTTTATGCAATACTGATAAGATATGAAGGCATTTGTGTTACAGATATCCTTTTAGTAGCTATCTTAAGAATTGGCTTCATGATAACACAATTTAAGTTTTCTCTACCAGAATATTAACTATGTCTTAATTTCATATTTAGACATCTACCTGGCATATCATGTATATGTTTTGTAGTGTTTAGAACATCTTTTTAATGTCCAATTAAGAAAGTAAAATTATAAGAAATCTATGTGAATTCAGAATATAAAATATAGAAGATGGGTATAAATTAAGGAAGATTAGCCAACATAGCAAAAATGTAATGCTAAATTTCTACATAAATATTTAAATAGTGAAAAAGGATTAAAGGATGCGTTTGCACGTGTTCATCCCTTGTTCTAATCAAATTGAACCATTATTATTATGAATACAATGCAGAACATGATATAACTTATTAAAAAAATCAAATGTAAAAAGAGAGGAGTTGGCTCTCTTGAAATGCATGCCTTCTGATGGATATATAAGCACCTTTTATTATGATATGCCTACATCCAGTGATAGATACATAAGAACTTTTTATTATGAAATGCCCATGCCCACTGGTGGGCACATAAGGACCTTTTTTTTTTTTTTTTTTTACTAAGTACCTTTCATTCCCACAGTACTTGTGATTAAATAGCCATGAAAACTTTCTTATTCTTTTATTTATTTATTTTTGTTTTGTATACACATGTGTATATGTTTGGGCTTGAGGTGGCAAGTGGGCTGTGGATATGACACTAGGCACTCTTAGACGTGAAAGGATGGCCTGTGGAATGCAAGGATATCTCAAGTCACTCTTTCCACTAAATGGGGCCGGGGATCTCACTTCAGTGTGAGGCTTGGCTGTACGTGCCTTTCCCTGCTGAGACATCTAACCAGCTTTAACACCATTTCTTAATAATCTCCAACTTTGTTTCCCAGAAGGAAAAATATATAAAATAAAGAGATATAAAAAGGCTCCAAAAATGAGAATTATATAAGATTGCATCAGACTCATATAAATGAGTGACTAGTATGTTTACTTTTAATGCTTTAAACACATGTTAAGAAATACAGATTTTTTTAACATAAATTTCTATGAATGCACTTGTTACTTAAGGTTTGTTACTTGTATGGTGGCTGAATATTAGAACATTTTTAAATTACAATTGCCTTACCCTTCTTATGGCTTTTCAATTTTATTATCTTATTTCAAATAAACAAGTTTCCCTAGATATGAATAATTTTAGCTTTATGGCTTTTCCATAAATGGAACATGGAGTAGTGAGAGAAGACTGTGAAATTTCATCTCCTGAGAAAACATAGGAGTACTGTACTCTTGGATTATATGATTGCTTTTAGTAGTATTGCTGTTATTTTACAGAAATGCAACATGCTAATGTCATCTAGAGAATTTCAGACACATTTCAGAAATTGTCACAAAAGTAATTTGTATTAAAATATTGCCTTTAATATTGAAATTCTGTTCATGAAAACAGTTCTGTTGTGACTCAGGTGTAATGCCTAGGACCAAGGTCCAGAACGAGGAACATTCTGCCTCCATGGACACCCTTTTTTGATATGAGGCAACTACAGATCTAAAGGTGTGCTCAGAGTTCACAATACAATGACAGGTCTCTGCCTGCATGAAGGGCTCAAATAAGATAATGTAAGAGAGCTAGGAATGGTATGCTCACAATCTCATGCCCAGCATTCACAGTTTTTGCATTTGTCCTGGAATACTATCTGTCAAGGTTCTGAAAGAGCAGGTGTATTTATCACACAGTGCCTAGCCTATTGGAACATCTGTTAGGAAATGACTCTCCTCCTCTGATAAAGAACTCAGTATGTTTCTTCTGCACACAACAAAGAGAACTTATGAGCAACTTAGGCCAACTCTTGACTTTTAGTATTCTACATTCTACACATCCATCCCTATCAAAAAGAATGTTACATTGAATGGACTTGATTTCTGCAGCTTATATAACAAAGTTGATAAGTTTGTTTTTTTTTTTTTTCTGTTATTAAACTACTACACTATAGATACAGTCTTCATTATGTCCCTGACTACAGATTATGGTATTTCAAAGTAAGACCAGGTCTGCCAATGAGTTGCAACATAATATACTTGAGGTTTTTAGTTAATTATTTATTGCTTATTTGTTTCCAATGATGATTCTTTATTAAGCTCTTCTAAAACTATTTGCCTTGCTTATTTTCATTTACATAAAATGTACAACATAAAAAATAAATTAATTCTAACTTTAAACTTGAACTGTAATTATATAATTAAATTACTGGGTTAATTTTAGTGTAAGAAATAATAGATATGTTTTCAACTTTTAATTAAGGTTTTGTCAATACACTTAAAATATTAATTTTAATTACATATTTACAAAGTGATTTAATAGGTTTGACTCTTCAATGCTAAAACTTATTCACAGAAATGTTTGAAAATAACTAGCCAAAAGTTTGCTAGAATAACATGTTTTATTTCTAACTTTAGCAGATCCCAGTGCATTTTAACTGGTAACAACAGCACTGGTTTCCTGTTCTTATGGTGGCATAAATGTGAAGTTCATTAATTACTTTTATTCAGTGAGCTCATAAGTAAATACAATATTGTAATGAACTAATATGCCTCTTCCTGTACTCTAGTCAGGTGTGATACTGTGTGACCAGAAAGTAGAAAATAGTTTTTGATCAAATGCTATTCAAATCAAGAGCATTTCAAAACATTATGTTAAATTTTTAAAAATTGAAAAAGGTTACAATAAAATAATGAAGGAATAAATAAATGGTCAATAACAACAAATAAAAGTAAACTTTCAATACTGATATGAACACCTCGCATATTTGGTAGATCTGTATGCTTACATATAAATATGACAGTATCAATATCAGTCAATAATTGTGTTTTTACAAGTCAGAATATTGACTCATCATGAAATTAGCACAATAACACATTTACACACATTCTCATCTTACTACTAAAGTCCAAGAAATAGGGAAAAGGTTTTGTCACTCTAAGTATGGCTGTGAAAATGAGAGATAAACAGTTGATGAGCTGTCAGGCATTCAGCTTTCAGCATGAATGGCAGGTCATGAAATAGTCATTGAAAAGGAAAATGAGACCAAGGAGAAGAACCCTTTATCTCAGCCTGTTAGTGGGAAAGCTGTGTATACTAAACAAACAAAAAAAAAGAAAGAAACCTTTTCAGAATGACCTAGCAGTTTCAGCCTCTAGCTAATGCATTTTGAGCTTTTTATGAACTTATGATAAGAATCAAATTTTAAAAAATGTAAATATTTGTGTGAGTCTGAGAAATACAGTCTCATCTTGAATTCTGTAAAGAAAAGAACATAGATGTCAGGCATGACTGTACCTGCCTGTGATCCTGTGGTTTAAGTAGCTGAGGACAAAGCTGGAGGGTTGGACAGAGAGAGAAATCTAAGTGAGGCTTTGAACATGTAGAAAAAAATTGGATTTTTTCTATAAATAATTTTCTGTAATGTAGCAACTGTAACTCCAAACTCACTATTTAATTTTACTCACTCCAGAGGTTTTCAGAAATAAAGGGCAGTGGTAAAGACTCTAACTTACACATAACAAATCTGGGTCTGAAAAACTTTAGTTATTCTCAGTAAAATAGGAGACTCCATTTATAAAACAGTGAGTCATGTAATCTTGAACTATTATATAGTTGGCAAGTTATATTAGACTATGGTGGTAAAAATATTATTTATGAGTGTGCTAAAGGCCAAAGAAAACCATACACACTAAATATGAATTCAACTTTAAAAGTGTATATATTACTCTTTTTAACATAATTATTCATCAAACATGGCTGAATCATGAATAGCTAATAGCAGGTAAATGTGGTGGTAAATATTAAAATTATGCACCACCAGCTCTAACTATTGCTGTTATCATTAAGCCATAAAGCATTAGTGTGGTATCATCTCAGCAGCAGCTGGTTCAAGGGGCACTATGCCACACAAACCCCAGCTACTCTCTGGTCCCAGTGAGAGCAGCCCTCCTGAATCTCTGCCAACAAACTCTGCTCACAATCCCAGCAACCCTGTAAAATCCAGACTCGAGAGACCCCAGCAACTACTTGTTGCAAACTCGGCTCACATTCCCTGAAACTGTCCCCTGTGGTCTCCATAGCAACTCCCACCAGCCCAACAAATCTAAAGCCCCAGAAACTTGTAATTTAACAATCATATGTATATCAATAATTGATCTCAGTAAACTTTCACTCCACAAATGTCTACACAATAAACTCAATCCAATAAATATAATTTCCCCACCTAGACAGGACAAATAGTCCTGTACGAATTTATCATTTATAAGAGACTCAGAACTACCTGTGGCTATTCAGAGCCAAATGGAAATGGTTCATCTTTGTACTCCTCCATTTTGCCTCCCTCTTCCTCTCCTGGCTTCTCCCCTTTCCAAAACTCTCGCCCCACGCAACTTTTTACTGTCTAATCACAGGCCTTGTCTTATCTTGGGCCTGCCCTCCTTTAATTTTAACCCCAGGTAAGGGTTTTTGTTGTTGTTGTTGTTTATTTGTTTGGTTTTTAGTGGAGATAAAAATCTCCTTCAAATTTTACAGTAATATCTTTAAATATATAATTTAATGTTCCAAATTTCTGAAACATTTACAGATCATTACACTTGGTTTTTCTATTAAAATAAACTTTCTCATTAAAATTTATAATTACAATAAAACTCATAATATTGATTAAAAGAAATATATATATATATATATATATATATATATATTCTTGCAATTTTATTATGACAAAGTGCTTGTTAAGTGTCAGAGTGACAAGGACTAATATGTGTTTGTAAGATAAATCACTCAAAGATTGAATTAAGGTTTGAAAGCTTAGGGTATTTTGTTGGCCTACTCTGCAATGCAACTGAGGGAAAACACTTTCAAACCAAATATATTTTAACCCTCTCTAAATGGTCCCAAGGAGTAAAAGAGTTAACATCTACTCAAGAAACCTGTTGAGCTTTGGTAGGAAAGGAAAAATAAATTAAGAAGATATCCACACTACAAGTGATTCTTCCTTCCAACTGCTAGCTGAGCAAGCCATAGTTCAGTGTACAGTGACAGACAGCAGTTCACTGGCCTCCTCTGACCGTGCGCCCAGGCTGGACTGTGTCCTGAGACACAGTGCTTCAGCTTTTCTAACAGCTTCCTTTTCCTGCTTGCTAAAGGTCAAACTTGGTACTGCACTGAAGAGAAACAGCAGGCTCTGATGTTCTTGGCTACACTCTGAAAGCAGAAGCTTTGTTGGCATCTGGCTTGCTTCAATCCCAGTTGCATTTCACATAACTCTGAGGTGATTTCCTCTGAGCAAAGCAGCTGCTAAACCCTGAGACCTCAGCTCCTGGAACAGTGTCATTCTTGCACCTTGGCATTCCCCTAACCCCTAATTTCTCTGAAGATTCCTGATTCTGAGGGAGACTCATGCCATCCTATAACCTGTGCTCCTGCTCTTCCCAAAGAAAGTAACTTCTTTGCAACATAGCAGAATGTTGTAAGATCTAGATATACTCCGACAAAACTAGAGATTTCAGCTGAAACCACTTGAAAGGCAGCCAGTGTTTTTCACATAGATGTAGCAATATCTGCAGAAAATATTTGTCAGGAAAGATGTGAAGAACCAAAACTGGAAAGACTGAATTAAGAACATATGTTCAAACCTATGGATGGGACATGTGCTCGTGAACCACCACCAGTAACTGGAGCTATTGGCTTTAGTGCCTGCTTGGGGAAGGAGAGTCTGTTTTCACTAGGGATAGAGCTCATGATAGATTATCCATGCTTCAGTAGATAGCCCTAAATCCATATGCAGACTGTCAGCATAATTAGAGTCAAGGGATATATTAGTATCGCTATGAATGAAACAAATTACCAAAACAACTTGAAGAACAAAAAATTTGTTTGGTCTGATGGTGGAAGAGGGATAATAATCAGAAGAGAATATGTTAACCCACATTAGAAAGGACAGTTTAACACTCTCTGAAGAAGTATAGAGCTCAATATTAATCATATATTCAATAAGATTTTATTTCATTTTTGCTTAATCATGCATTCTATCATTAGAGCTTTTATATTATTATTAATTCCCTTAATCCAATATTTCAGCTCACAAAAACAAAGTCTAACTTGGGGTTGACTTCCTCAGCTTCCCATCCATTCACTGTTCCATCACAATGTCACCAGGATATTCTTTACAAACTCACCATATTTTAATTTTCACTTTTAAATGCCCAATATCTTTTTCAAACTGTCATGTGAAATTTGATAGAATCAACAGCTACACTGACACTTCTATTTCAGCTACCTTGTCTATTTTGAGGCACACAATCTTTCATGCTTTCTCTTCCCTCACCTTTTTATCCTGTCTTTCTCAACAGTCACTTACAGCCGAAGCACCATTCTAAAATTCCTCATGGCATTTTACTGTCTCTGCTTTCTTTGATATTACATCTCTTCTTGTTAATCTAATTAGTAACCCTATCTCTAAAATATGCTGTCAAAATACATTGGAATGTGTCCACTTCTCCCCTGCATACTTCTCTCAGTTGAGCATGCCAGGACTGCATGCATTTATTCCTGACCTTCTGAAATGTTCTGCAAAGGGATCAACTTTTGGTCCTTAAGAGCCAAAGAAAAACAGTGTTTAAGTACTTTACAGGCTTGTATTTTTTCAAATTTATAAGTTTATAAAATATCAGCATCATATTCTTTACTTAGTCGTAAATGCCTTAATTCAGGCAAACAGATGATGATAATATACTCATTCTATTGTTTCATAGTATAAGCATATAAAGATTACCATAAAAGCTTTCATGTTTCCAAATAACATGTTTTTATTTAAATATTCATATGATGAAATAAATACATCGGTAAATGGTAAACAAGTAATGATGACCACCTTGTTCTCAAATGCATGTGCATGGCAGTCAACACTAGTTTTTCTGACCTGTCAAAGGACATACAAATTGCCAGTTATCACTACTTTATCAAATCCAGCTGACATGGAAAGATGGGAACAGAAAATGGAGTGACTAAAACCAGTCGCTGAAAATTGAATATGCTGACATTAAAACAATTACTATGTAAATTGGTGCTTGAAAATGACTTATACAGATCAGTCTCATAATATACTTGTCAGTAGCCAGATGTCAAGTTGACATTTTAGTCTGCTGCTATTGAACATAGGGCACAGAGACCTGTAGCTGAACCAAAACAGGTTGAGAAAGGAACAATGCAATGACAAAAGGTTGAAGAAAATAAAAATTTTCCTTAACTTTTTGAACATTTCTGATCCATTTGCAGTAAAATTTAAATAAATAGCTCACTGTTTTGGATGAAATATTCAAAGTCTTCCAAATGTTGATATAACAGAGACTGGTGGACAGCCTATATAGTATTACTGGAGGATGGTAAAACCATGAGGATATAGGACATGATCATAATGGCATGACATAAAAGGAGCTATTGGATTCCTAGCATTCCTCTTTTTTTTTGTTGTTAGTTTGTTTTTTGCCCTAAACGCTATATAGTGAGCAGTCTCCTTCAACACACTATGATGAATTATTTTGCTATGTCCCAAAAATAACAAAGCAAATAACCTATGGACTGAAATCTTTAAAACTATGGACTAAGTGGTGGTTTGTATATTCTTGGGCACTACTAGGAGGTGTGGCCATGTTGGAGTAGGTGTATCACAGTGAGTGTGGGCTATAATACACTAGTCCTAACTGCCTGGAAGTGAGTCTTCTACTAGCAGCCTTCAAATAACAATGGAAAACTCCCAACTCTGCCTGTTCCATGTACACCTAGATTATGCCATGACCGTACTTTAATCATAATGGACTGAACCTCTGAAATTATAAGCTTGCTCCAATTAAATATTGTTTTCTATAAGAGTTGCCTTGATCATGATATCTGTTCACAGTACTAAGAACCTAAGAAAAACTAAGATATATTAACCTTAAAGTTGTTGATTTCTGGTATTTTGCCAATGACACATCTGATTAGCATAATAATCAATACATTATTAGATATTCTGCTAATCTTGTTTAGTTAGCTTGAATTTTGCCAAATGCAACTACCTAAAATTGCCTCTTATAATGCATATTAACTTTAAAAGCTTTTTTTCATAGAATAGAAGACATTAAATTCATGATGTAGCTAATAATTTGGGGTACTGGGGTATAATTGGTTGAAAATGATACATACATACATATATATATATATACATACATACATATATATATATATATATATATTTAAATAAAAATTTTGTTGTAACTTCATGTCTTTTTTTTCCTGATGCTTAGTGTAATAATCAACTTGTCACAATCTAAAATCATCTTGAAAGGGAATTTTAATAAGGGATCATCTAAATTGACTTACAGACATACTTAAGTGGATTACCTAGGTAATAGGGGGACTTGCCTACTGAGGCAGAAGTAATATTCTCTTGACAAAGGAACCTGCATAATAAAATCCTGGGCAACAGGAGGTGAGCATAAACACATCAATTCATTGCTCTGTGCTCTTGACTGTGGATATGACTCAATATTTCAATCTCCTGCCATCTTCCCCATAAATACAAATTCAGATTATAACCTAGAATTTCCAGCTAAGCAAACTCTTTACTCCTGACCTTGCCTTTGTCAAGGTATTTTAAGTGTACCTTTTGAATTAGTTGCCTCCTATGTAGCCCTTATTACTGACAGGACATCTCCTAGATTATTCCAGAAGTATATGCATCATAACTAAGAATATATACCTTAAGTTCAAAATATGATCCCATGCCTGTTTATTATGAAAGTACTAGCCAAGAATATTTAGACATGGAATTAAAACTATTGCTATAAATTCTCCGTGTTATTTGCATATAAAATATGTATATATGCAAAAATACATAAATTAGTTTTAGTTATGTTGGCACAATTATAAACTTTTTACAATCTGGCCTTCATTCCAGTCTCAGATTTCATAATGTAATATTTAATACTGCATTGTTGAAATGTTAAGAGCATTTACCAATGAATGACTATGGTAGCTCTGATTAATAATTTTATCTTTTGAAGCTATGACTTCTTTAAATACATAATTTGGAAATTTTAATAATTAGCTTTACAAAAATAACTCTTGAGGGAGATATCTAGTGATCTGCTACGCAAAATATAAGGATAAAACATGAATTGTATAAGGAGCTTCAAAGTTCATGATTCGGCTTTTCTTATTGATGGAATAAAACCTGTAAATTAACAATAAATTCTTGTATCCCCAAGTTATTTCTTTACCTTGGTGTTTATCATCAACAGTCAAAACAAAAACTAGAACATCTCATAAATATTATCAGTACATATCTGAACCTCAAAATTTTATCCTGCAGATGCTAGTCACTTTTGGGATCCTAAGATGCTTGTATCCATTTCCCTTTTTGCTTTGATGTGTAGTTACTAAGTATTAATTTCACAAAGAACTTTCTTATGCCTCAACCTTCCTCCATTAGTTTTTATTTTAAATTCTAGCTTGGTGGCTGAGATAGCCCAGTGAAGAAGAATGTTTCCGGGACAAGAGTGGCGAACACAGTTTAGACTTTTGGCCCACATGTAAGAAGCGATGTGCCCACCAGCCCTTTCTCCAAAGGATCAACTGTAATCTTATTGAACAGGATGTAAGATATCCAATTTGGACTCTACATGAGCATCCACAGGTGCACTTCACAGCCACATGTGGGAACTCAACTACAGTCATTTTTTCTGGTGGCTGAGAACTATTCCATTGTGTAAATGTACCACAATTTTTGTATCCATTCATCTACAGAGGGACATTTGGGTTTTTTCCAGCTTCTGGCTATTATAAATAGAGGTGCTATGAACATTGTGGTGCATGTACCTTTGTTGTGTATTAAAGTGTCTCTGGGATATACGCCCAGAAGTGGAATAGCTGGGTCTTCAGATAGTACTATGTCCAATTTTCTGAGGTATCGCCAGACTGATTGCAAGAGTGGTTGTATCAGCTTACAACGCCACCAATGGTAGAGAAGTGTTCCCCTTTCTCTTCAACCTCGCCAGCATCTGCTGTCACCTGAGTTTTGGATCTTGGCCAATCAGACTGGTGTGAGGTGGAATCTCAGGGTTGTTTTGATTTGCATTTCCCTGATGGCTAAGGATGTCAAGCACTTCCACAGATGCTTCTCAGCCATTCGATATTCCTCAACTGAGAATGTTTTGTTTAGCTCTGTACCCCATTTTTAATAGAGTTGTTTGATTCTCTGGTGTCAAGCTTTCTGAGTTTTTGTATACCTTGGATATTAGGCCTCTATATGATGTGGAGTTGGTAAAGATGTTTTCCCATTCTGTTGGCTGCCATTTTGTTTTCTTGAAAATGTCCTTAGCCTTACAGAAACTTTGTAATCTCATTAAGTCCCATTTGTTAATCTTTGACCTTAGAGCTTGAGCCATTGGTGTTTTGTTCAGGAAATTTTCTCCTGTGCCGATGTGTTCTAAGGTTTTTCCCTACTTTCTCATCTAATAGTTTCAGTGTATCTGGTTTAATGTGGAGATCTTTGATCCACTTACACTTGAGCTTTGTACAAGGAGATAAGAAATGGTCTATTTTCATTCTTTTGCATGCTGAGTGACAGTTGGACCAGCACCATGTGTGGAATAGGCTGTGCTTTTTCCATTGGATGTTTACTGCTCCTTTGTCAAAAATCAGGTGACCACATACATGAGGGCTCATTTCTGGATCTTCTATTATATTCCATTATCCAAATGCCTAGTTCTGTACCAGTACTATGCAGTTTTCAGCACAATTGCCTTGTAATATAGCATGAGGTCAGAAATAGTGATTCCTGCAGATGTGTTCTTGTAGTTGAGGATGGATTTCGCTATTCTAGGTCTTTTGTTGTTCCATATGAAATTGCACATTGAACTTTCCAACTCAATGAAGAACTAGGTTGGAATTTTGATGGGGATTGCATTCAATCTGTAGATTGTTTTTGGTAGGATGGCCATTTTTAAAATGTTGATCCTTCCAATCCTTGAGCATGGGAGATCTTTCCATTTTCTGAGATCATCCTCGATTTCCTTCTTTAGAGTTTTGAAGTTCTTGTCATACACGTCCTTCATTTGCTTAGTTAGAGTCACACCAAGGTATTTCATAGTTTTTGTGACTATTGTGAAAGTTATCTTTTCTCTAATTTCTTTCTCCACATGTTTGTCCTTTCAGTATAGGAAAGCTACTGATTTGTTTGAGTCAATTTTGTATCCAGCCTCTTTGCTGACCTTGTTTTTTAGCTGTAAAAGTTCTCTGGTGGAATTTTTGGGGTCACTTAAGTACACTATCATGTCATCTCTAAAGAGTGATGTTTTTACCCCTTCCTTTCTGATTTGGATCGCCTTGATCCCCTTTTGCTCTCTAATTGCTCCAGCTAGGACTTCCAGTACTATGTTGAATAGGTAGGGGAAGAGTGGGCAGCCTTGTCCAGTCCCTGTTTTTAGTGGTATTGCTTCAAGTTTCCCACCGTTAAGTTTGATATTTGCTGTTGGTTTGCTGTATATTGTTTTTATTATGTTTAGGTATGGACCTTGGATTCCTGTTCTTTCCAGGACTTTTAACGTGAAGGGGTGTTGAATTTTGTCAAATGCTTTTTCAGCATCTAGTGAGATAACCATGTGATTTTGTTCTTTTAGTTTGTTTATATGGTGGATTACATTGATGGATTTTCTTATATTAAACCATCCCTGCATCACAGGGATGAAGCCTACTTGCTCATGGTGAATGATCGTTTTGATGTGTTCTTGGATTGGTTTGCAAGGACTTTGTTGAATATTTTTGCATCAATGTTCATAAGTGAAATTGGTCTGAAGTTGTCTTTCCTTGTAGGGTCTTTGTGTGGTTTAGGTACGAGGGTTATTGTAGCCTCAAAAAATGAGTTGGGTAGTATTCCATCTGATTCTATCTTTTGGAATAGTTTGGAGATTATTGGTGTTATGTCCGCAATAATTTTCTGATAAAATTGTACACTGAACCCTTCTGAACCTGGGCTTTTTTTGGTTAGGAGGCTTTTGATGACTTCTGTTTCTTTAGGTGTTATGGGATTATTTAGATGGTTTACTTGGTCCTGGTTTAACTTTAGGATCTTGTATCTGTCTAGGAATTCATCCATTTACTCCAGATTTTCCAACTTTGTAGAGTATAGGTTTTTGTAGTAGGATCTGATCATTTCTTGAATTTCCTCAGTTTCAGTTGTTATGTCTTCACTTTCTTTTCTGATTTTTTTAATTTGTATACTCTCTCTTTGCCCTCTAGTTAGTCTGACTAGGGGTTTATCAATCTTGTTGATTTTCTCAAAGAACTAGCTCTTGGTTTTCTTGATTTTTTCAATGATTCTTTTTGTTTCTATTTGGTCTATCTCTGCCCTAATTTTGATTATTTCTTGCCGTCTACTCTTCTTGGGTGTATCTGCTTCCTTTTGTTCTAGGGCTTTTAGCTGTGCTGTCAAGTTGCTTATGTATGCTCTCTCCAGTTTCTTTTTGGAAGCACTTAGGGCTATGAGTTTTCCTCTCAGTACTGCTTTCATTGCATCCCATAGATTTGTGTATGTTGTGTTTTTGTTTCCATTGAATTCTAGAAAATCCTTATATTCTTTCTTTATTTTTTCTTTGACCCTGCTATGGTTTAACAGAGGGTTGTCTAGTTTCCATGTGTATGTGGGCTTTTGTTGTCTTTGTTGTTGTTAAAGACCAGCCATAGACCATGGTGATCTCAGAAGTAGTATTTATTAATTATTTTTTTTTTATTTTAATACATTGGTACATGGAAGTTATTTACATAATATCACTCTTGATTCACAGTTTTAAATCAATAAGAAACTTAAGGTCATACTCTAGAAACACTAAAACATGAACATTGTTTCACAGGATGTGAAAACAAAGTTGAAGTTTGTAAGAGGAGGAGTTTTGACTTTGTTACAAAACTAAATACAAACACAGAGCCACAGTATCAAGAAGAATGCTTAAATAATGGTAAAATATCCAGGTATTTTTAAATACCCAATTAAAAAATAAAATAAAATAAGGGAAAGAAAGAAAATATCATCCTGAGTAAGGTAAACCAGTCATAAAATAACATACCTGGTGTGTACTTAAAGATAAGCTGATAATAGCACAAAAGTTCATACAGCTCAAGATACAATTCACAGACCACATGAAGCTCAAGAAGAAGGAAGACCAAAGTATGGTTGCTTCAGACCTTAGAAGAGGAAACAATATACTCATAGGGGAAATTTTTAAGAGAAAGTATGAATCAGAGACTAGAGAAAGGCCATCCAGGGACTGCTCCACCTGGAGATTTATCCCACATACAGTCACCAAACAATACTGCAGATACCAAGAAGTAGATGCTGACAGGAGCCTGATATTGCCAGAACCTGACAAACACAGAGGCAGATGTTCTCAATCAACTATTGGACTAACAATGAAGTGCCCAATGGAAGAGTTAAAGAAAGGACTAAAGGAGCTAAAGCAGGTTGCAACACCACAGGAAGAAGAATATTATCAACTAACCAGAAACCCAGAGCTCCCAGGGACTAAACCATCCAACCAAAGAGAGTACACAGAGGGACCCGTGGCTCTAGCTGCATGTGTAGCAGAAGATGGCCTTATTAGGCATCAAGGAGAAGAGAGACTCCGTGCCCCAGTGTAGAGGAATATCAGGGTGGGGAGGAGGGAGGGAGTTGATGTGTGGTGGAAGAGCACCCTCATAGAGGTGTGGGGAAGGAGTATAGCATAGGGTGTTTGTGGAGGGGAAACTAGGAAAGGGGATAACATTTAAAATGTAAATAAAGAAAATATCCAATAAAATAGAAGAAAAAACTAAATTATAAAGTATAAAGATGAATGAAAAGATTGTTAAATATATTTTAAAGCAAGGAATACTTCAATTATTCTTTAGAAAGTTTCTCACTTTTGCAAGGCAAATATAAAGCTATGAAATACATATTTGAGTATTTTGTTTTCAGAAAACATAAGAGAGTGAGAAATTTGCCATTGATGTTTATTTACATAGCTGTGAAAGCTTAGCAGAATATTTGTAGAGTAATTTGGAGTTTTGTCATCTTTTAAAATGTCTTTAATGCTTTCTGTTTTTCTCAGCTAAATTTTTAAGGGATATAAACTCTTTCTCTCTATTTGGCACATTTAATTTTTTAAATTCAATTTCATGTGCGATGATATTAAGTGTTGTTCAACAAAAATATGGTCTTATCCCCGAAACATTCCTACCTCTTTCTTTCATTTGTAAACACTACAGAAAGCAAAATCAAATCATTAGAGATGTTTTACCTACATTTCTGCAAATATCTTTTAACACATATTTTCAATTGTGCTGATTTTCTTGTGTTAAGAAACCTATTAAATATTTGTAGAAATAAACAATTTATTTTACTTAGTTTTAGTAGATTATTATTTTAATTTTATTTATGTATCTGAGGAATAAGCTTAGAGACCTGGACATAGGAGGTCTGTGCTCCACCACTGATCTGTACCCAACTTTCCTTTATCTAGCTCTTAACCACTCTGTCACAGCTATGCATTGTCATCTTATTGAATAAACTTTCATTCTCTTCCAAGTCTGACATTAAACTCACAAATCCAGATTCTTAGTAAATCTAGACACACATTGGCACAGTCTTTATACCAATGCCAAAAGTGCCCATCTGTATAGGGACTTCTCAAACCCAATTATCTTTCTCAGTAGTGAATTCAATCTTCTATAAAAAAGCTTAAGTGCGAAATAACCAAAATAACTAAGTATAGTTCTATAAAATTCAATACTGTTACAATTGGACTGTTTCTTTGTAGAGTAAAAAAATTAGATTCTAAGCCTCATTAATTTTTGCCAAAACTATTATAATCCATAATCTTGCCCTGTCTAGTCTCTCTTGCCATTGAAGCAACATCTTCCCTGCAGTCAGAGGAATGTGTAAACACAGTCCTGTCTCCCTAATGGTTAACAATATTTGAAGTACTTCACATTGACTAGAAGGAAATCTGCACATTCCTTAGACTCTCTTTCAGGATATTATATGATCTATTTTCAGTGCACACACCCATCTATAAAGGCCTTCCTAATCCTTTCAGACAAACTTAGTCACACTTCCTTCAGGCTCTCATTGCCTGTGCGTTATTTATTATGTCACTTGTCTCCTTTGAATCCAGTCATCTTCTGTGTCTCCACAGACTTGTGATTCCCTTAAGGGAAGAGACTGTAATTTATTCGTTTCTCCTTTCTATCCTGAGTGTTTCCTACTTGCCTTTATTCTGTCCCTATTTCTCTCTGACTCTCCTACCTCATTCAATAAGGGATTTGGCAGGCAAGAAAAAAACAATTAAAATTGTGTGTGTGTGTGTATGTGTGTGTGTGTGTGTGTGTGTGTGTGTGTAACAATAAAGATACTGTTTACAATGCATTACCTACACTATCCTTACTTCTTTGTATACATTCGTCATAACACATTATGAGAATGAAGTTATGGAGATGCTGCTTGTCTTAGTTAGGTTTCTTATTCCTGTGATAGAATATGATGACCAAAAACAAGTAGAGGAAGAAAGGGCTTATTTCCCTTACAACTTTTAGGGTACTTTCCAGTGCTGGAGAAGGTCAGGGCAAGAACACACATGAACACAGCAGGAACAAGGAGGCAGGAGATGATCCAGAGGACAGACATGAAGGAGTGCTGATTTATGACTTGCTGTTCATGGCTTACTCATACTGCTTTCTTATAATATCTACAACTACTAGCCCGGGGTTCAATTTCAGTTTTAAACAAGTTGACCTAAAAAGAGCCAGCCTGGAAACATAGCTATTTAGGTAGAATTTTTCCTTCCTCTTTTGTCTTCAGTAAAATCCCGAAGAGTTTGAAATTTCAAACACTATTGAAGTGGAAATTTCTTGTTGTCTCATGTAATGCACACTCACATGATATTTTGCTGTAACAGATTCACATGTTTTGCTGAGACAAGATTTGTGAGAGGACACTTGAATTTTAGAGATAGTATAAATCGGGGCCAGCTGATAGTGACAGGGCACTTATACCTGTGCAGTTCTTCATGGGCCTTGAGTTTTTCTTGATCTTCACTTTCTTGAGAGAGGCAGGGCAGAGAAGTCCTGGGATTCAGGCTTATTCCGAAGGCCCCTGGTGATGTGTACACATTTTGGCAGTGGCCTGGCAGTTTTTGCAGGCCATGGTCATTTGTGTTTGGTGACACTTTTGAACTGGACTGTTGGTATCCTGACACTACTGAACTGGACTGCCAGTATCCTGACAGGGGTTGGAATTGTTTCCAAGCAGGTCCACACCCCCTTGTCTAATTACCAACTTTTCTTCCCTTCCATTGGACAGTGGGCCAGAAGATGGAGTGAAACATTTGAGAACCTTTCTTAAAGTAGGTTTTAAAAACTCTTGAGATTACATGTTTTTATAGTTCAGTCTCTTTAAATTACCTAAAGTCTCTTTAAAGACCAAGTCTCTCTAAATATCTAAAGTCTCTCTACATCTGAAATAAAATAACTGTGGGTTCCTATAAAAACAATAAAGATTAGTTAAACAGTCAGGACAGTTACGATCAAAGCAAAGTCAAACTACACCAACATAAATGTCCCATTTCTAATATCTTGGAGCACTCTCTATTCTCTGAGCTCTAGATGGCTGTTCTGCTCTTGACAGCATGCAGAATTTCACAGCTCTACGGATGGTGCTGCCCTCAGCATTCATTTTATGGTGTGGGTATCTCCAAAATTCAGGAGTCTCATTCTTTAAACTGGGTTGCGCTGTGACTAATAGCTGGTTCCACAACATGATCCCAACCCTATCCTTCTCTCCATGACACCTTCAATGTTGTGCCTTCTGCTGCAGCTGAGGGTGCAGAACCCAATGTGGGACCTCCATTGTGGTGCCCTCACCACAAACAGCTACTCTGAACTCCGCAAAGGCCTAAGGGTTTGAAAGAAAGGCACAAGTCTATTATTCGTGTTACCAGAAATGGTGTACTACATCTTAAACTGCAGTCTCTCAGGACTGACTCTAGTCTCAGTATATACACTCAGGGATAATTACAGAGGAGATATGCAAATTCCCTAGCTGCTGGGTGGAAGAGTCACCCTCTATGGTGAAGTCTGTAACGTTGGACAGCTGGACACAGGAAAGCCAGGTGTGGAAGAAGGCTTGTGATTGGGCCAATTAGCATTGCAAAAGGGGGGCATGTATCTCTCCCAGAGTGGAGTCATGCAAGCAGGAAGTGTAGCTCACCCTAATCGGATAGGGGTTGGTGTGGTTATTCCAACATGAGGGTACAGTTTCACCAGTGGCCTCTCTTCAGGAATTCCAGGTCCATTACTCAATGCTAAGCTTCAGCTGCTCTGTCTTAATACTAAATTTCTTCAGAGTCCCATTTGTATGACTCATACATATTACCACGTTCTGCTTAAACAGGAGATGCATCCTCTGCCTGCTCTAGGCTACAAATTCAGTGTGCTGAGCCTGAAGAGATAGTCCCAGATCTTCTTAATTCTGTGCTACTGGTCCTTTATCTTTTTTAGTTATTTTTTTTATTTCTGAGACTATTCCATAATATATCATCTCTTTCTTCTTCTAGTTCCTAGCTTCAAGCCTTCCCATATATCTTCTATACTCTTTGTCAAATTCACTACTTCTTTGTTTATGGATCATTATTTAACACAGAGATACACAGACATACAAATATATATATATATATATATATATATATATATATATATATATATATATATATGTGTGTGTGTGTGTGTGTGTGTGTGTGTGTGTGTGTGTGTGTGTGTGTATGTATGTATGTATGTATGTATGTATGTATGTATGTGTATATATATATATATATATATATATATATATATATATATATATATATATATATATATATATTCCTTAAACATTAAGAACAACATGTTCAATATGTGCATTACTTGTATTAATGTGATCTTCATTACTGCTAATTTTTCTTCTATTCCTAACCAGAATCAATCTTCTCAGTAAATCAAAGGTTTCACTTAAAGGATGTTGATCTGTTGTCAATCAGCTGCTGACCAGAATCAAAAATTATTAATTCAAAATATTACATAAATGTCTCCAGTAGTTTATGCTTCCATGTGAGACCTCAGAAGCCAGGGATCCTCCATCTCTGTGTTCTCAGTATTATCTTCTTAGTACACACAACAGAACACTAAATGCTGATCATCCAGCGTCTTCTCTGTTCCACATTTTTTAAATGTTATCACATTCCCCCTCCCAAAATATGGTCATCATAATACTTTACAGGTTGGCCCCAGTTTCTGTCTTTTTTGGGTTTCTATTGCTGTAATAAGACAACATGACTATAACTTTCAGAGCAAAGCCTTTGTGTCAGTTTGCAACTCCTTGATCATTCTTCATTGCTGAGCAAAATTACAGTAGACATCTGGACACTGCAGCTGATCCAGAAGGCAGGGAAGCATGTGTGCTCCTTGCTAAACTACCCCTCCTGACTTATTCAGCCTGTTTTCTTATAGCACTCAGGGCCAATATCCCAGAAATGGTAGCACCAAAATGACACAACAATCACTAATTAAATTGTACTACCAGCTAGCTACAGGCCATTGTTATGAATGTATTTTCTCAAATGAGAATCCTGTTTCCCAAATGGCTTTAGCTTGTATTAACGTATAACTAGCTAGATCATTGGTGAAACAGAAATTTCTGTCTATATAATTTTATTTATGTTATAATTTTAATATCAGAGAAACATTCACCAGTATGAGTTAGTAATAAATTTGTAATATAGCTTAATTGGAAAAGGTTAGTTGGTAATATCATATGTAAAGAAAATTATTTAAATAGTGTAATCTGTTATTTAGAATAAATTACTATATATAATATACACACACTTAGTTGAACCAATAGTTACATTTTGTAGGCACAGAGCGATTAAAGCTTGAGTTAAGAAAAGAATTGAAAGAAAGCCAGGCATTTCATTACATTCTTATCATTTCTACCAGAAAGGTGAGAGAGACAAGAAGATTATGATGTCAAAGCCATCTTTGACTACATACTGAGCTTTTAGTCAGCTGAGGGAGATAGTGACAGCAGAGACAGAGACAGAGACAAATACAGACAGACAGACACAGACACACACACAAGAAGAGGGGTGGGGGATATTAAATTTGAAAGAAAAAAATAAACACTAGTAACTCCCAAAACCCTAGCGCTTAAAGGCTGAACACCAACCAACTGGAGATAAATAGTAGATTTCAGAAAATTTAAACTACTGTGTGAACTTAGTTTTAAAATAATAAAACAAAATTAAAAATAAAAAATAAAAAAGTAGAACTAGGTCATGGAATGCATCTATGATTACTTTACAAACTCATTTAATGATTTAATATTTACACAACTCTAAAATGTCTCAAGCCCATTAACAGATCAAAATAAATGCCTTTAATATTTTTATCAGTTTGCAATCAAGTACTTCCTCTTCTAAATGCAGTATAATTCAGTATGTCTGGGATTAAAATTAAATTTATTATAGATGACAAACAAAACAATCAAAACTGACTAGTTTTAGAAAGTTTCTCTGAAATAGTCATAGAGACTCTTGGAGCAAAGATGGAGACCATGAAGAAAAAGGCCAATGTGTTGTTAATCTGCTCATCACTGGAGGCAAGAGAGGCTCAACTCTGTGGGTGAGACTCGGTGAGACATGCTATAGAACTACCCTATCCAAAAAACGCTAATTCTCCAGCTCTTGATCATTATTCCTTGGCTCATGCTTCTTAGAATATCTTGTCCCTCCAGTGTAAAGACATAAGTGAATATGTTTGACTCCTTGTTGAGCTTTAAATTAACTAGGGCACTTAGCTTATCCTGAAAGAGTGAGTGCAAAGGACTTACTTGAGGTGTACTTTCATCATTTTAAGATCTTTTGACAATAGATATTTGTTATAGTTTTCTTTTTTTTTACAGGAAGTTGAGTCTGAATCTAAGGTCTCATGCAAATTATGCAAACAGAGTATCACTGTCTGACACCCCCCAGACCCTGCAAAACAGATCCATGTTTGAAACTACACACAGATTTGGGGAGATGTGTGTTTGGATAGGCTGATTAGAGGGAGGGATGCCTGAGAAATAGAAGATAGCTAGTTGTGTAATGTGTATAGATGAATGTGTTTGATTATATAACATTTTGGCACCTTCCGGTTCCAAATAAAACTTGCTAGGCTTAGCCTTAATCATAATATGATTAAATGTGAGACTGAAGCCTTCTTACACCAATTTCTATGTCAGTGAATATCAACCTTACCTAATGCTGCAACTGGAATACAGTTCCTCTGTGGTATGATTTCCAACTATAAAATTATTTTGTTACTATGTTATAGCTATCTTCGCTACAGCTGAAAACCATCAGGTAAATAACCAATATGTAGGATATCTCATATCGGATATCCCAAGTAGTCACTACCCACAGAAATACTGCCCTAAGTAATTAAATCACTTGCTATGTTCGAAAGATATGAGAGTTCTCCTTTTCTGCTTCTCTCAATTACAAAACCATGTCAATTCTACTTGAAAGTACACCTTATATCTGCCTTCTATAGTCC
The DNA here is from genome assembly GCF_963924665.1 of Micromys minutus. Classification (NCBI taxonomy): domain Eukaryota; kingdom Metazoa; phylum Chordata; class Mammalia; order Rodentia; family Muridae; genus Micromys; species Micromys minutus. The sequence continues at coordinate 12,998,194 of NC_137983.1, forward strand.
ACCATCAACTATGAATTGCACTGGTTAGTTTTTGTCAAATTAACAAAAATGAGGGAGATGGTAGCTTGAATAAAAATTTTCTTCATTCATGTTGGTATATGGGCATGTATGTATTATGTCTTCTTGATTAATGATTAATGCAATGGGTTCAGACAACTGTGGACAGGGCAACCGCAAGGCTGAAAGGCAGTCCTAAGTTGTAAGAAGGGGTTTACTGATTGATGTGTCAGAGCTCACACACTATGGACAGCATCACCTCTGCAAAAATAGGTGATCTTTCATCCAAGAAGTGAACCATTTAGTGCAAGTCAGTGAAGCCTTTCTTCATGATCCTCATGTAACGTCCTGACTCTGGGTTCATGACATGAGTTCCTGCCTTGGATTTCATGCACATGGAATTCAAAAATGTACACTTAACACTCAATATACCCCATTTTCCTGCAAGATGCTTTTTTTTTGTCCATGTTATATCACAGAAATAGAAAAACAAGCTAGAATAGTCTTATTTCAAGACAATTGGAATGACTTCAAGGGCCATCTTATCTTAGCCTACAATATTCAATTAAACATATGCAGGATACACCGTATTTCAAATATTCCATTGTTTCTCACTTTGGATTTCTCATGTTACTGTGACTATCCTAAAGTGACTGCCTTTTATCCATTGTTTGCTGTGCTGGATAATTTTATGTTAACTTGACACAGATAAAGTCATCTGAGAGGATGACGCAATTGCAAAAATCCATGATATTCAACTCTAGAGCAATTTTGTAAATAGTGAATAATGAGGGAGGGACCAGTACCTGGTGAGTGGTGGCATCTATGGGCTGGTAGTCCTGGGAACACATGAGCCAGCCAGTAAGCAAAATCCCTCCAGGGTCTCTACATCCATTCCTGCCTGTAGGTTTCTGCCCTGTTTGAGGTTCTGTCCTTACTGATTTTGGTGAGAAACTGTTATAAGGGACTTTGAGTAAAATAAATCCTTTCCTCAACTTGTTTTTGGTCATGTGTTTTATCACAGCAATGGTAACCCTAAACTAAATCAGAAATTTGTATCAAAAGTGGGGCATTGCTGTGGCAAGGCTGATCATGTTATTTTTTTTAAACGACTTTATTTTACAAAAAAAAGATAAATGTACAGATTTTAAACATTTTTTGCTTAAAATTATACATTTTTGTCAGTACTGTTTTTTCAGATACTAAAATAATTTTTACATAAAACTATGTGAATATACTTTTTAGTCAGTACTTGATTTTTTTAAGGGCTTGACAGTATGCATTGAAAACCTAATAGTTACCATGAGCGTAAAGTACATGCAAAACAAACACAACATGGAAATAGTCAAAGTCTTCTTGTTTTGTAAATATATTTTTTTTTGTTTTCCTTATTTCTTGGACTTCATACAGTCTGTGAGTTGTTTCTGGGGGAGTGCAAGCCTCTGGGGTTAGCATCCCAATATCAGTGACTGCATATTATGTCTGTTCTTTTGTGACTGGGTTATCTCACTCAGGATGATATTCTCTAGATACAGCCATTTTCTAAAGAATTTGGTTAAGTCATTGTATCTGGTGGCTGAGTAGTATTCCATTGTGTAAATGTACCACAATTTTTGTATCCATTCATCTTCTGAAGGACATCTGGGTTCTTTCCAGCTTCTGGCTATTATAAATAGAGCCGCTATGAACATAGTGGTGCATATATCTTTGTTGTGTACTAAAGGGTCTCTGGGGTATATGCCCAGAAGTGGAATAGCTGGGTCTTTAGGTAGTACTATATTCACCTTTTGAAGTATCAACAGACTGATTTCCAGAGTGGTTGTATTAGATTGCAACCCCACAAACAGTGGAGAAGTGTTCCTCTTTCTACGCAGCCTTGCCAGCATCTGCTGTTATCTGATTTTTGGATCTTCACCAATCTTACTGGTGTGAGGTGGAATCTCAGGGTTGTTTTGATTTGCATTTCCCTGATGGCTAAGGATGTCGAGCACTTTCTCAGATGTTTTGCTGCCATTCGGTGTTCCTCAACTGAGAACGTTTTGTTCAACTCTGTAACCCATTTTTTAATAGGGTTATTTGATTCTCTGGTGTCTAGCTTTTTGAGTTCCTAGTATACCTTGGATATTAGGACTCTATCTGATGTGGTGTTGGTAAAGATCTTTTCCCATTCTGTTGGTTGCCGTTTTGTTTTCTTGACGATGTCCTTAGCCTTACAGAAACTTTGCAATCTCATTAAGTCCCATTTGTTAATCTTTGACCTTAGAGCTTGAGCCATTGGTGTTTTGTTCAGGAAATTTTCTCCTGTGCCTATGTGTTCTAAGGTTTTCCCTACTTTCTCATCTAGTAGTTTCAGGGTATCTGGTTTAATATGGAGATCTTTGATCCACTTACACTTGAGCTTTGTACAAGGAGATAAGAAAGGGTCTATTTTCATTCTTTTGCATGCTGAGTGCCAGTTGGACCAGCACCATTTGTTGAATAGGCTGTCCTTTTTCCATTGAATATTTACTGCTCCTTTGTCAAAAATCAGGTGACCATATACATGAGGGCTCATTTCTGGATCTTCTATTCTATTCCATTGATCCACATGCCTATTTCTGTACCAGTACCATGCAGTTTTCAGCACAATTGCCTTGTAATATAGCTTGAGGACAGGAATAGTGATTTCCCCAGATGTTCTTTTGTTGTTGAGGATAGATTTAGCTATTCTAGGTCTTTTGTTATTCCATATGAAATTGCACATTGATTTTTCCAGTTCCATAAAGAACTGGGTTGGAGTTTTGATGGGGATTGCATTGAATCTGTAGATTGCTTTTGGTAGGATGGCCATTTTTAAGATGTTGATCTTTCCAATCCATGAGCATGGGAGATCTTTCCATTTTCTGAGATCCTACTCAATTTCTTTCTTTAAATATTTGAAGTACTTGTCATACTGGTCCTTCACTTGTTTAGTTAGAGTCACACCAAGGAATTTCAGAGTTTTTGTGACTATTGTCAAGGGTATCATTTCTCTAAATTCTTTCTCCACATGTTTGACTTTTGAGTATAGAAAGGGTACTGATTTGTTCAAGTTAATTTTGTATTCGGCCACTTTGCTGAACTTGTTTATCAGCTGTAGGAGTTCTCTGGTGGAATTTTTGGGGTCACTCAAGTACACTATCATGTCATCGGCAACGAGTGATCTTTTTATCTCTTCCTTTCTGATTTGTATCCCCTTGATCTCCTTTTGCTGTCTAATTGCTCCAGCTAGGACTTCCAGTACTATGTTGAATAGGTAGGGAGAGAGTGGGCAGCCTTGTCGAGTCCCTGATTTTAGTGGGATTGCTTAAGTTTCTCGCCATTAAGTTTGATGTTGGCTGTTGGTTTGCCGTGTATTGCTTTTATTATGTTTAGGTATGGACCTTGGATTCCTGTTCTTTCCAGGACTTTTAACATGAAGGGGTGTTGGATTTTGTCGAATGCTTTCTCTGCATCTAGTGAGATGACCATGTGATTTTGATCTTTGAGTTTGTTTATATGGTGGATTACATTGATGGATTTCCTTATATTAAACCATCCCTGCATCCCTGGGATGAAGCCTACTTGGTCATGATGAATGATCGTTTTAATGTGTTCTTAGATTCGGTTTGCAAGGATTTTGTTGAGTATTTTTGCATCAATGTTCATAAGTGAGATTGGTCTGAAGTTCTCTTTCCTTGTAGGGTCTTTGTGTGGTTTAGGTATGATGGTTATAGTAGCCTCAAAAAAATGTGTTAGGTACTATTCCATCTAATTCTATCTTTTGGAATTGTTTGGAGAGTATTGGTGTTATATCCCCAATAAATGTCTGATAGAATTCTGCACTGAACCCATCTGGACATGGGTTTTTTTTTGGATGGGAGACTTTTGATGACTTCTTCTATTTCTGTAGGTGTTATAGGGTTATTTAGATGGTTTATTTGGTCCTGGTTTAACTTTGGGATCTTGTATCTGTCTAGGAATTCGTCCATTTCCTCCAGATTTTCAAATTTTGTGGAGTATAAGTTTTTGTAGTAGTATCTGATGATTTCTTGAATTTCCTCAGTTTCAGTTGTTATGTCCCCACTTTCGTTTCTGATGTTGTTAATTTGTATACTCTCTCTTTGCCCTCTAGTTAGTCTTGCTAGGGGTTTATCAATCTTGTTGATTTTCTCAAAGAACCAACTCTTGGTTTTGTTGATTTTTTAATGTTTTTTTTTTATTCTATTTGGTCTATTTTTGCCCTAATTTTGATTATTTTTTGCCGTCTACTCTTTTTGGGTATGTCTGCTTCCTTATGTTCTAGGGCTTTTAGCTGTGCTGTCAGATTGCTGATGTAAGCTCTCTCCAGTTACTTTTTGGAAGTACTTAGGGCTATGAGTTTTCCTCTCAGTACTGCTTTCATTGCATCCCATAAGTTTGGGTATGTTGTGTTTTCATTTTCATTGAATTCTAGAAAATCCTTAATTCCTTTTTTTATTTCTTCTTTGACCCTGCTATCATTTAACAGAGCGTTGTTTTGTTTCCATGTGTATGTGGCCTTTTTGTTGTCTTTGTTTTGTTAAAGACCAGCCATAGACCATGGTGGTCTGAGAGGATTCATGGGAGTATTTCAATCTTCTTATATCGATTGAGGCTCACACTGTGTCCAATTATGTGGTCAATTTTCGAGAAGGTGCCATGGGGTGCAGAGAAAAAGGTGTATTCTTTTACTTTAGGATAATATGTTCTGTATATATCTATTAATTCTAGTTGGTTCAAAGTCTCTTCTAGTTTTGCAGTGTCCTTATTCAGTTTCTGTTTCCATGATCTGTCCATTGGTGAGAGTGGGGTATTAAAGTCTCCCACTATTATTGTGTAAGGTGAAATATATTTTTTGAGCTTTAGTAGGATTTCTTTTATGAATGTGTGTGCTTTTTTATATGGAGCATATATGTTAAGGATTGAGAGTTTCTCCTCTCCGGTTTCCCCGGTAATGAGTAAAAAGTGTCCATCCTTATCTTTTTTGATAACTTTTGGTTGGAAATTTACTTTATTCGATATTAGAATAGCCACTCCAGCTTGCTTCTTGGAGCTGTTTGCTTGGAAGTTTTTTTCCCACCTTTTAACTCTGAGATAGTGTCTGTCTTTGTCTCTGAGATGAGTTTCCTGTATGCAGCAAGAGGCTGGATTTTTGTTTATGTATCCAGTCTGATAGCCTATGTCTCTTTATTGGGGAGTTGAGTCCATTTATGTTAATAGATATCAAGGAATAGTTGTTTCTGTTTCCTGCCATTATTGTATTTGTGGGTTGAGTTGTGTCTGTGTCTTTTTCTTCTTTTAGTTTTCTTGTTTAGGAGTTTTCTTGTTTTTACTAGGCTGTATTTTCCCTCATTGTATTGGGTTTTCCATCTATAATTCATTGTAGTGCTAAGTTTGTGGTCATATATTGTGTAAATTTTTATTTGTCTTAAAATATCTTCATCTCTCCATGGATGGTGAATGATAGTTTTGCTGGGTATAGCAGCTTGGGCTGACACTTGTGTTCTCTTAGGGTGTGCATGATGTCTGCCCAGGCTCTTCTAGCTTTCATAGTCTCTGTTGAGAAATCGTGTGTGAGTCTGATTGGCCTGCCTTTATATGTTACCTGACCATCTTCCCTTACTGCTTCTAGTATTCTTTCTTTGCTTTGGGAACTTGATGTTTTTACTATTATGTGTCGGGTGGTATTTCTTTTCTGGTCCAACCTATTTGGAGTTCTGAAGGCTTCTTTTATGCTCGTGGTCATCTTATTCTTGAGGTTAGGGTGGTTTTCTTCTACGATTTAGTTGAAGATATTTACGGTGCCTCTTAGTTGATACTCTTCTCCCTCTTCTATTCCTATTATCCTTAGGTTCGGTCTTCTCATTGTGTCCTGGATTTCCTGGACATTTTGGGTTAGGAGCTTTTTGTTTTTTGCATCTTCTCTGGCTGTTTTGTCTATGTTTACAATGTTGTCTTCTGCCCCTGAGATTCTCTCTTCCATCTCTTGTAATCTATTGGAAATGCTTGCTTCTGTGATTTCTGATTTTTTTTTTTAGGTGTTCAACCTCTAGGGTTATCTCTTTTTGTGTTTTCTTTATTGTGTCAATTTCCATTTTAAATTCCCTCTTCCGTTCCTTCATCTCTTTGATTCTGTTTTCCTCTAGGTTTTTGAGTTCTTTGAGTGTTTTTCTTGTTTCCTCTTTAAAACCTTCTGAATCTTTTTGCTTTTCCTCCTGTTCTTGTTTAAGTATCTCTATCAGCATCTTGAGGTATGATTTCAGGTCTGTGTCTTCCTTTTCTGGAGTGTTTGGGATTCTGATGTTTTTTTTTTTTTATGGGAGGTCTGGGTTCTTGTGTTGCCAAGTTGTCTTGGTTTCCTTGGGATATACTCTTTCACTTTCCTCTTGCCATTTTGTTGTCAGTAATATGTTCTTTCCTTTCTCTTGTATCTGGTCTCTGTCCCTGGATCTCCACTGGTCCAGGTGGCAGATGGGTCGAGCCCTGTTCTATGTTTCAGAGTCGCCGGGTGGGAACAGAAGTTCCAAAGTTCTATTCCTGGTCGATGGATCAGACAGGTCAGAACAGGGCAAGGCAGGGGGTGCACTTTCCGTGTGCACTCCACAGAGATCTCTCTGCTCCCTGGCAGCCCAGGTCTCCCACTCACCAGTTGCTCAGCCTCTACGAGCTGCCGTTCTTGGTGGTAGATGTGCCAGGCTCTGCTCTGTGTCCTGAAGTCGCCTCTGGGTGGAAACAGAAGTTCTTAAGTTCTGTTCCAGGTCACTGGATCGAGCAGGACAGGGCAGGTCAAGGCAGGGGGTGCACTTTCCGTGTGCACTCTGCAGAGATCCTTCCGCTCCCCAGCAGCCTAGGTCTTCCACTCACCAGTTGTTCAGCCTTTACGAGCTGTCGTTCCTGGTGGCAGATGGGCCAGGCTCCGCTCTGATCATGTTATTTTCGGCAGGATTGAGGAAGGACTTTGAAATTTTGTAGAAGAAAAATATTGAATGTTCAAATCTAAGTGAGCAAGTTGGTAAGAATTTGGCAGAATTGCTTAATGTCTATCAGAGCTCTTGTCTATTTGCTTTTTTCAATGAAGATTTTGCGGTTCTGGTCAGCGGGGACTGAAGAATTACCAGAATAATTCAGTGGGACCATTGCTTTACTGGGAAAATTTAATCTGTCTACCTGGAGCTGAGGAAATTGTGGTGATTAAAAAGCATCTTGGACATGTTCCCTGAGAATCCACATATAGGATCTATCATACAGTGTGGCTAACGTTGTACCTTACTGTAGCAGTTAAACGAGGCAGTGGCAAAGTCACCCAGATGGTGCTGGTTTTGAAGGCATTAAAGAATCATGCAGAAGAGCTAAGGCTTGGCACTGTGAGAAATCAAGAGAAGCCATTGGTAAAGGTGTGGGCTCTGTAAAAGTTGAAGACCCTGCTTAAACCAGTCATACAGAGGGATTGGGAAAGGTTTTGCACTTGAAGAAATTTCAGGAAAGTCTATCAGTGAAAATGTATCCCAGTTTTAGCAAGATAGTACTTTGGTGATGCAGATACCATGGAATGACTGTCAAGAACAGCAACAGTGGTAAAGTGGTGCTTGGGCTGAGAAGACAAGTTGTGTGCTAAAAAGGAAAGAACTTGAGAACTAAACCAATCCCCTAGGGGGAGTCCAGAAAATCATGAATGTCTTCCCAGTAATAGATGTTGAGTTTGGTTTTGCTTTGGTATGATTGTGACTGTGTCTTGCTTTGTCCTGTTAAATGAGAAAGAATTAAACATTTGTTTCATTTTTAAGATCCCACAATTGAGAGGCTTTTGGTCTTAAAAAAGAGACTTTGGATGTTAAAAGAGATTTTTGGGGTTTTTAAAGAGGCTGAATTTTAAATTGAGTTTGTAAGATGGTGGGCCTTTTTAAGTTTGTATACTGTTTTATGTCTTGATGTATATATTGATGCATAACCTTTGGGATCAACAAGAAAAAAATGTTGTGGCTTTACAGTGATGTGTTTGTATGTCAATTTGACAAGGAGTCACTTTTCTTCAGAGTTTCATGTCAACTTAATACAAGCTAATGTCATCCGAGAGAAGAAAACCTCAATTAAAAAATTATAAGATTGAGCTATAACCAATACTATATGGCATTTTCTTGGTTAATGATGGATAAGGTAAGGCCTAACCCATCATCAGTGACGCTCTCCTTGGGATGGTGTAAATTTTGTAAAAAGTTGGTTGAACTAGTCAGAAGGAGCAAGCCAGTAAACAGCAGGACCCCATGGCCTCTGCATAAATTTCTACCCCTAGGTTCCTGTCATGCTTGAGATCCTACCATCCTACTTTTCAAAATGAAGCAACACATGGGAATGTGAATGAAATAAATTCTTTTCTCTCACATTGCTTTTTACCATGCTACTTCATCAGAGCTATGGTAGTCTAAATTAGAACAATTTCCAAATTGGATTCTGACTCATATCAATCTCTCAGTAAATCACTAAATGAATAAATATAAAGTGACTCTTCGTGGAAGAGCAGAGACCCAGATACACTGAACTGGCAATAACCGGGTGAGAACAGATTCTGACTAGCTAGGGGGCAGAGAGATCTAAGCGGAGCATGCAGAAAGAGTGTACTTGCCTGGCTTAATCCATGAACCCAAGAACCCAGCAGCACTGGACCCTCTGTTACCAGCTGGCGGCTTCTGGGATGCACAACAGGCACTTGGACCATCCTCGAACCAGGAACAGCAGAGATCTAGAGATACAGGCCCCGTACAAGGGAAAGGAAAGTACCAATGACTGACAACATGATGGCAAGAGGAAAGCAATAGAACATACCCCAGGGAAACCAAGAAAACCTGGCAACACTAGAACCCAGGTCTTCCATTACAACAAAGAGAGGAATGCCAAACACTCCAAAAAAGAAGACTCAGACCCGAAATCCTACCTCAAGATGATGATGGAGATCCTTAAACAAGAATGGGAGGAAAAGCATAAAGAATTATAAGCATTTAAAGAAGAAACAAGCAAAACACTCAAAGAACTCAAAGAACTAGGAGAAAACAGAAGAAAAGAGATGAAAGAATGGAAGAAGGAATTTAAAACATAAATAGAAACAATAAAGAAAACACTAAAAAAGACAATCCTAGAGGTATAAATCCTAAAACAGAAATCAGGAGTCACAGATGCAAGCATTTCCAACAGATTACAAGAGATGGAAGAGAAAAATATCAGGGGCCGAAGACAACATTGAAAACATAGACAAAACAGTCAGAGAAGATACAAAAACCAAAAAGCTCCTAACCCAAAATTTCCAGGAGATCCAGGACACAATGAGAAGACTAAACCTAAGGATAATAGGAATAGAAGAGGGTGAAGAATATCAACTAAAAGGTAGAGTAAATATCTTCAACAAAATCCTGGAAGAAAACATCCCTACCCTTAAATATGAGATGACCACAAGCATAAAAGAAGCCTACAGAACTCCAAATAGGTTGGACCAGAAAAGAAATTCCTCCTGACACATAATAGTCAAAACACCAAATGCCCAAAGCAAAGAAAGAATACTAGAAGCAGTAAGGGAAAAAGGTCATGTAACATATAAAGGCAGACCAAGCAGAATCACACCCGATTTCTCAACAGAGACTATGAAAGCTAGAAGAGCCTGAACAGACATCATGCAGAACCTAGGAGAGCATAAGTGCCAGCCCAAGCTGATATAACCAGCAAAACTATCAATCACCAAAGATGGCGAGATGAAGACATTCCAAGGCAAAACTAAATTCACAAAATATATGACCACAAACCCAGCACTACAACGAATTATAGGTGGAAAACCCAATACAATGTGGTCAACTACCTCATAGTAAAAACAAGAAAACTTCTAAGCAAGAAAAACAAAAGAAGAAAGACACACAGGGACAATTCAACCTACCAAAGCAACAATAGCAGGAAACAGCAACCACTATTCCTTGATATCTATTAATATAAATGGACTCAGCTCCACAATAAAAAGATATAGGCTATCAGACTCAATACATAAACAAAACCGCGCATTTTGCTGTATACAGGAAACTCAACTCAGAGACATAGACAAACACTATCTCAGAATAAAAGGTTGGGAAAAAAACCTTCCAAGCAAATGGCTCCAAGAAGCAAGCTGGAGTTGCCATTCTAATATCGAATAAAATAGATTTTCAACCAAAAGTTATCAAAAAGATAAGGAAGAACAATTTTTACTCATTACAGTGGAAATCTGTCAGGAGGAACTCTCAATTCTTAACATATATGCTCCAAATACAAAAGCACCGATATTCATAAAAGAAATCCTACTAAAGCTCAAAAAATACACTTTACCCCACACAATAACAGTGGGAGACTTTAATACCCCACTCTCACCAATGGACAGATCAGGGAAACAGAAACTGAACAAGGACACTGTAAAACTTACAGAGACTATAAACCAACTAGAATTAATAGATATCTATAGAACATATCATCCTAAAACAAAAGAATACACCTTCTTCTCAGCACCTCACGGAACCTTCTCGAAAATTGACCACATAATTGGACACAGAATGAGCCTCAATCGATACACAAAGATCTAAATACTCCGGTGCATCCTTTCAGATCACCATGGTCTAAGGCTGGTCTTTAATAACAACAAAGACAACAAAAAGATCATATAAACATGGAAAATAAACAATGCTCTATTGAACTTGAATGATAGCATGGTCAAAGAAGAAATAAAGAAAGAAATTAAGTATTTTCTAGAATTTAATGTAAACAGAAACAAAACATACCAAAACCTATGGGATGCAATGAAATCAGTACTGAGAGGAAAACTCAGAGCTTCGAGTGCTTCCAAAAAGAAACGGAGAGAACAATCACTAGCAACCTCACAGCACAGTTGAAAGCTCTAGAACAAAAGGAAGTAGTTACAGCCAAGAGGAGTAGATGGCAAGAAATAATCAAACTTAGGGCAGAAATAGAACAAACAGAAAAAAAATCACCATTGAACTTATCAACAAAACCAAGAGCTGGTTCTTTGAGAAAATTAACAAGATTGATAAACCCTTAGTCAGACTAACTAGAGGGCAAAGAGAGAATATCCAAATTAACAAAATCAGAAAGAAAAGTGGAGAAGTAACGACTGAAACTGAGGAAATTCAGGAAATCATCAGATCCTACTACAAAAGCCTAAACTCAACAAAGCTGGAAAATTTGGAGGAAATGGATGAATTCCTAGACAGATACAAGATACCAAAATTAAACAAGAACCAGGTAAACCATCTAAATAATCCAATAACACCTAAAGAAATAGATGCAATCAGCAAAAGCTTCCGAACCAAAAAATCCCAGGTCCAGATGGGTTCAGTGCAAAGTTTTATCAGACATTTATTTACGACCTAATACCAATACTCTCCAAACTATTCCACAAAATAGAATCCTGATGGAACACTACCTAACTCATTTTTGAGGCTACAATAACCCTCGTTCCTAAACCACACAAAGACCGTACAAGGAAAGAGAACTTCAGACCAATCTCACTTATGAACATTGATGCAAAAATACACAACAAAATCCTTGCAAACCGAATCCAAGAACACATTAAAATGATCATTCACCATAATCAAGTAGGCTTCATCCCTGCGATGCAGGGATGGTTTAATAAGGAAATCCTTCAATGTAATCCACCATATAAAAAATCTCAAAAAAAAAAAAAAAAAAAAAAAGGTTATCTCAGTAGATGCTGAGAAAGCATTTGACAAACTCCAACACCACTTCATGTTAAAAGTAATGGAAACAACAGGAATCCAAGGCACATACCTAAACATAATACAAGCAATATACTGCAAACCCACAGCCAACATCAAAATTAACATTGGAAAATTGAAGCAATCCCACTAAAATCAGAGACTTGACAAGGCTCCCCATTCTCCTCCTACCTATTCAACATAGTACTGGAAGTCCTGGGCAGAGCAATTAGACAGCAAAATGAAATCAAAGGGATACAGATTGGAAAGAAAGAAGTAAAAACATCACTTATTGAAAAGGACATGATAGTGTACTTAAGCAACGCCACAACTTCCACCAGAGTACTCCTACAGCTAATAAACAAGTTTAGCAAAGTGGCTGGATATAAAATTCACTCAAACAAATCAGTAGCCTTCCTATATTCAAAGGTCAAACATGTGGAGAAAGAATTTAGGGAAATGATACCCTTGACAATAGTCACAAAAACTTTGAAATTCCTTGGTGTAACTCTAACTAAACAAGTGAAGGACCAGTATGACAAGTACTTCAAACATTTAAAGAAGGAAATCAAGAAAGATCTTGAATTAAACAACTCTATTAAAAATTGGGGTACATATTTAAACAAAAATCTCAATCGAGGAATATCCAATGGCTGAGAAACATCTAAGTGCTCAACATCCTTATCCATCAGGGAAATGCAACTCAAAACAACCCTGAGATTCCACCTCACACCAGTCTGATTGGCCAAGATCCAAAACTCAGATGACAGCAGATGCAGGAGAGGATGTGGAGAAAGAGGAACAGTTTTCCACTCCTGGTGGGGTTGTAAACTGATACAACCACTCTGGAAATCAGTCTGGCGGTTCCTCAGAAAAATGGATATTGTATTACCCGAAGACCCAGTTATTCTACTTTTGGGTATTTACCCCATAAAGCTCCAACATACAACAAAGACACCTGCACCACAATGTTCATAGTAGCTCTATTTATAATAGCCAGAAGGGGAAAGAACCCAGATATCCTTCAGGAGATGAATGGATACAAAAATTGTGGTACATTTACACAATGGAGTACTACTCAGCTATCAGAAACCATGACTAACCAAATTATTAAGAAAATGGGTGCATCTAGAGAATATCATTCTGAGTGAGATAGCCCAGTCACAAAAGAACAGACATAATATGCAGTCGCTGATAATAGAATACTAACCCCAGATATCTCAGAACACCCCAGAAACAACTCACAGACTGAGTGAAGTTTAACAACAAAAAAGAATATATTTTATTAAAATAGAACTGTATCACATCCCACTTTCCTCTTTACAGCCCCTCCTAGTCTCTCCCCTATCCCCTCAAATTAATAGCCTCTTTTTCTATATTATTGTTACACATATATATATGTGTGTATGTATATGCACCCACAAATACTTAATTACAACCTTAAAAATGTATTCATATACTGTTATGCAAAAATGCTGAAAATTTGTACATTTATATTTGTTTTTTTTTAAATATAAATAATAAAGTGACTTTTCATGCTTTATGTGTGGTAATAATTTGAGTTTATACAAAGATTATTGAAAATGTTTTGAGAAAATTTGTATGACAATAAGCTAGTCTTATATAGTTCTCTATCTTCTTTGTGTTTTTATTAGATTTTACAATCTGGTTGACTTTCTTTGTAGCATCATGGGCTTGGTGTTTGGATAATACTACATGGTACAGACTTTGCTTGATCAATGTGTAGTTGATAAGAATATAATTTTTAATGTTTGAATTTTTATATGTTTTTAAAACTTTTTGCCTTCTAAGAACACTATAGAGTGTGAAAATAGAGTCAATTACTCTGGGTACTAACATATGAACACATGGAAACACAATTATTTTGGTCCTCTGGCTTTATTTTGAAGTCAAAACTATTTATACAGAATTACTCTGGATCTTCCTCTAGATGCACCCATTGCAGGCCAAGACATTTTCCTCACTTGCTTCCCTTAGAAATTACTGATGCACCTCTTAGTTTTTGTTGTTTTGGTTGTTGTTTGTTTTCTTTTTTTGCCCTTCACGTTAACCTACAATCAATTTCTAGTTTTTACAGCATCTTAATGTTCATATCATGCCATAATTTCTTTGATCTTACATTTTTTCACAACTTTTAAAATCATTTAAATCTACTGTAAAGTTTCATGAAGAATGTACTGTCTTTATTTGGATATTCAATCTATGTGCTTTATATTCAGTAAAGGGTCATTTATAATTAAATGTACATTTAAGGTATAAAGTTGATTCACCCAACATGTTCTAAACACCATCATCCTAGTGATACAAGCCACAGTCAAAGCTAAATAATTAAAAAGAATTATTAGGAAGTTAATTGGAAAAAATGCAAATCCCATTTAAGCCTTAATTACATCTTCAGTGAAAATTATTTTAACTAGTTGATACTTACACTTACTTTTATTAAATGAAATGTCTTCATGGGGAGATGGCTGGTTGGAAAATATTAGAAAAATCCATGATTTTATTATTATCTATAGCACAACGCATATATTCAGTGTGATCTGTGTTACAGTTTTACATTGGACATATTGTTCTTCCCCCATTTTCTCTAGCTGTAAGCACAAGATGTACCTTGAAACGCTGCCAAACACCAGCATCATTATCCCATTTCACAATGAAGGCTGGACCTCACTCTTGCGGACCATACACAGTATAATCAACCGAACACCAGAGAGTCTAATAGCAGAAATCATTCTAGTCGATGACTTCAGTGATAGAGGTAAGCTGCAATGGTAATGTTTTGTCTGAAGTTGTAATTGCCATAATCATGAAGAACTTCTTGAAAGGAGAAAGATGCCTTTTTTTCATCCCATTGGAAAGTGGATTGCGAGGTTTTACATATGTTGTGATTGCAGAAAAGGGTGAGCCCAATGAAAAAAGAACACAATGAGAAACTACTACCATCAAAGATGTTGTTGATAGAAAGAAATTTACATTGCATTCTATTAAAAATCAGGTAGTACCTGAGGAAATACCTCAAGATCTACTTCCAGGCATGATATAGGTGAATGATAATAGAGAGGTGTTTATGCAAATCTACAGCATGTGTTTCTCTCTCTGAATAGTGTTGAGACTCTTGTTTTTGAGACTATTACATTCTTCATTCTTCATGCTATGCTTGTGTGACATTTCACAAATATTTCAAATTACTAGGGACACAAATACATTACCACAAAAATTTTGATACAACAATATAATACTAACCACACAATACTAATGATTACTACCCTGGTAAAACCCCATTAGGCTCATAATGCAAGGAGGTAGGATTTAAAATGTTTTCTGAGAGTTGGATTTCATAAGTTATACTTTGTCTAAATAAGAAATTAAGACTGTAAACAGAAAAGCCCCTCTCAGTCTGTATAAACAGATGAAGAAGAACTTTGAAGATATTCATACATTTGTGGGTATATATTTCTGTGCTATAGTTTGCCACATGAAGGTGCTTTATTTAGCATGATGTCTGCAAGCAAGAGTGACAATAGAATGTGTCAATATTATCATTCCATCACAGAAGGAAAACACATCTTAATAGCATAAAACTGAAGTGTCATCTACGGAAGATATCAAGAAGATATCATGTCTTTCCATGGTATCCAAAATTTATTTAAAATAATGTTTAGTGTGCTGATATTCATGAGGATTTTCTTGAAATGCTAATGGGAGGGTTTCAAAATTGAATAGGTTGTAAACTTTGTTATGTTCAAAGTGAAAAAAGCCAACATAATTCCTTTTTATTTGCAGAGAACAAAAGAAATTAGTTTTAGTTTTAATTTGATAATTAAAATTATAATATAATAATGAGTGATTATTCTTATATCTGAACAGACATAAAAATGTAAGCCAATATTTAATATATGCATAATCAAAGGCATGTAAGTAGAAATAGGACAAAATGCATTTTGGATTAGATCATTCATTTCTGTTCCACATTTACATGACATCATAGCTTACTGAGTGCTAAAATGTTGTATAACCTTTAAGAGTTTGCAGGCTATTGAAAGATACCTCCCTATTATTTCTATTTTCTTTTTACTCTCAATAGACATTATCTTCATTTTTATTGGATATTCTCTGTATTTACATTTCAAATGTTATCCCATCCCCCAATCCCCTTACCCTGCTCCCTACCATTTCCTCCATGAAGGTGCTACCTCTCCCAACCACCCTCTTCCACCTCTGCACCCTGACATCATTCTTTTCTGATGTAAGTGGTCACCTTGGTAATTTCTGGTTGAATTTACAGAGATTTTTTTTCTTGTTCTTAGGACCATTATATATTCTATATTACATCAGAATAAAGTTGAATATGTAAAAACTACAATAGTCAGGTATCTTTCTAAAATTTAATAACATACTACATTTTCTTATTATAATTAATGTTAACTCTTTCAAAGTAGCTGTCTTTATCTCAAGTGAACATAAGTTTTAAAATATAGAACTCTTTTTAAAAGTAAAATACACAACAAAATCTGAGGTTACATATGACTAGGTGAATGGTCTCCAGAAAAGTACCTTTTTCGTTGTTTTTGTTTGGGGTTATAATATATAATGAGAATATCCTAAGGCCAGTATTACTTCCAGATACTCTAAGGTAGGAGCTACTTTGATAATTTTTAAATTAGATATAATCATATAGATACTCCTTTAATTCTATGATTAATAGTATACATGCATATGTAGGGATAGACAGATGGATTGATAAATAAAGAGATAATATATACATGAACATACATATCAAGATTCATTGGATTTGAGATCATTTCATAAATTAAAATCTTATATTACTTTTTTACCCAAACTTTTTAAATCTCAAAACAAGTCAGCCAAGGAAATTTAAAAATCTGGAAGATACACGGGATCAGTTGGTTTCCTTGAGGAAATTATTTCTGAAGTCTTCCACTTGATTTTCAGTAATAGCTTCTCATGCTATTTCCTTTCGGTATGCGACCTCACACCTTAGCAACATACATCTTCAGAATATTCTGCAATATACCTTAGCCATAGGCAATAAAAGCTTGACAAGACTTAATCAAAATTTCCTGCTCAATATTTTACATCCTTGGTGTCAATAGAATAGTGACATATGACAAAATAGATGAGGAATGGCAATATTTTACCCAGGTTAGCAGCACACATACATTATCACTTGGATATACCTATTTCTTTTTTTTTTTTAATGCATCGATGTATCACAGTAATTTGGCAAATTCTGTTATAAAGAAAACACTAAAATTTCTTGTAGTTATGAATAATTCTGTTTTATTACTGTGTGGTTTCCTCAAAAATCTGCCTAATTAGGATTGACCTAGTTCTCAAAGTTATTTTTTTCAAGTTAACTTCCCACTTAGGATTTTACAGTTTAGGTATTTTTCACAAGACCAGACTGGTGAAAAATATTGTTTTAGCATGAGGCAATGAGCCTACCATCTCTAAAACATTGAGACTGGGGCCGGCAGGTAAATTTTTGATAACTCCTGCCTTACTTTTATTACTTAAAGCTCACCTTACAGTAGTGAGCGTGAGGTTTTCCCCTCACTAAGCTGATAGAAATATATTTAACAACTTAACTTGAGCCCTATAACAAGGTTTCAGGATGACTCCAAAGCAGGACTAATCCTGGGCTTATCTCCGAATTCCAGGCAATGTTACAGGCATCGACATGGAGCCAGTTAAAATGTGTGAAATAAGCTGGAGCTCAACCCTAGAGACTGGGTGTGTTTGAACCTGATGATTCTGTAAACTGTGTTCTCATAGATGAGCACAAGCTGAAGTTAGGGCTCGTTACAGGAAGACAGCAGGCACGTTTCTCTCAACATGACACACATGCAGAGGTTTTGCTGCACATTTAGGGACACACACAAAAGCACAGCTATGTATTCACAGTCTCCCTTAGCATTGCTCTTGTACCTTTCAAGCTTCATTATCAGTCCAGGTAGACAGTTCATATTTGGGTTTAAGGAAATTTTTCTTCTTGGCACACCAGTTAGAAACAAAAGCCAGAGACTTCAACTACCTTCACAAAATGCCTATTTCAACAGTTTTGTAGAAACTCACCTTCCTTCTCTTCAGATACTCTGGACTATTGCTGCCAAAGCTGTGACTTGAGAGCTAACAGCATCAACATCATTTTGAAGCTTTTAAGAAATACAAGATCCTGGGTTTTTCTAAAATGAGTCAGAATCTTAAATTCAATTGAACACTTTTACATGAATTAAAGTGTGAATCAAGTTTGTGTTAGATTACTACATTTCCATAAGTAGAAAAATCATCTAGCACAAGTGTCACAACTATCCAAAGCTAAGCATTATCATTTGTGTGAGGTTGTGTAATAGATGAAGAATGTCAACATGTTTCTATTTAATACAAGGAAATACTAACATTAGAATGTGTATCAAAACCCTGAGAGGACAACTGACAAAAATGCTTTAGAGCTGGCAACCCTTCAGTGACTTCCCAAGACTATAAGACAAGTGATTCTTATGTTAAAGTTAGTCCTTCTTGACATTGTATAGATTTAATATATATATTTAGATATTGAAATTTGATATCACACTCAATATTGAAAAATATTTGGAGCCATGCAAATGTTGTAAAATATTTTTTTTTGCTTTTCCATTGAGATAATCTATATTGTTCATGAAGAAACTGGAGAAAAACTGCTCTGATATCTGAAGTTTGAGATTATAGAGCTTAGGATGGAAGCCAACAGGTAGTTTTAGTCATGAGACATCAGTCCATTTACTTTCCTCACTGTAAAGGATCCTAGGATGCTGAGCAGCATTGCTCATGGTCACTGAAAGTACAATTATAAAACAATAACATCTCTCAAGGTGAGAAGATAATTAACATGCAGTGTAGAGGGGGAAAAGCAGGAAAACTTACAAAAGTGTGTAACTCATAAGTTACACATAACTAAGCATTTATAAAATATGAGTATTATCTACCAGTTATAGCCAGTGTCAGAGTAGGAGTCAGGGGACCTACAATGCTTTTCTTTGATGGTCAGCAGGTGAGATTCTCTCCTTCCTACTTTTAGGAAGTAAAAGTCTTATATGAAACCAATTTATAGACAAGCAACAGAAACAATCTGGTTGAGTTTTCATCTCCTTCAGCTTTTTGTTTCCAAATATTTCTTCTAAACTCCTAATGTGAAAGGCCCATAGTTTCAGGAATGTTCTGAGGATTACACATAACTCTCCAATACCCATGATATGACTGTGATTCTCTCTTTGTCTCACAGAATTTTGGTTCAATAGGTGCTCACCCTTATAGAGCAGGATAATGTTTTTTTTCAGATATTATTATGGTATCTGTTTTAAAAAGTATTTTGTGGATTTGCCTCTATAATACTAACATTGAAAATAGTTACATAGGCAGAAAGTTTGCTTATTTCTAAAAAAAAATTCTCACTTAATGGAAACAACTTTCAATTTTCCTATCTCAGTGTTTATATTAAATTTACAAATGTAAATATTGTAGGAAATATATTTGATTAAGTAATACAAATAAAGGTTCACTAAGTTCTACAACTAGCATATATTTTTGAAAATTAAATGTTTTACATATAATTTAAACAAATTCCATAGTAAAAACTTTTTCTGATTTCTTTTATCCTTTTAAAAATCAAAGTACAATCATAAATAATCATCTATCTTGGACATATAATCATTACTATTTTGCTTTTACAGCATTATTATATTCTTAAGTATTAAGTCCTTCAGTTTTGAAGGAGAGTAATGCCTGACATTGGCTATTTCAACCTCAAAGACCATATATTTAAAAATATGGTTCTGAACTACCCAGGGCTAATGTTTAAATCAGTATACGTATGAGCAGAGGAAGGCGCTAGATGGGTGGTAGATAAGCTGATATGGGTCTCCACTTACTTTTCTGGAAGAAAATTCTGCACGACTGAATTAATGGCTTTGGCATAGTCTGGACCTTTTTTTTCAAAAGCAAAACTGATTCAGCTCACCAGTGTCACAAAGGCATGACTTCCTCAAAAAAATAAATCATGCAGTTCATTTTATGGCAGATTAAATCCCATTTATTTTCCCTGCAGACAGCTGTTTTGAATAGAATGTCTCTTGTGTGAAACTATTTTGTGAATGTTTAGCTGCACGTCTTGGGCAGACATAAGTTTCTGTGATGAAATAAAGGTTATGTTTTATGATTGTTCCACCTGTCTGCAAACCCCAGCTTGGGAGCTTTGATAATATGGTGTTCCATATTTCAAGCGGCTCTTTTGATGTCTAAATATCCATCTTCTCTTAATTTTCAAAAAGTGCATGAATATAATGCAAAATAAAGCCCACAAAATACAAATATTTCTCTCTTCATTCTGAAGTGTAACACTTACTCAGGTAATTAACATTCCCTTGGCATTAAAGATTTGTTGATTAAATGATACATTTTGAACATTTAATTAACCTGCATTTATGAAATGTGCAATTAACAAAATTCTTCTAGTAGAATGAGGTGCTTTATATCAACTGAGTAAGCCTTCCATAGGGAAATAATAGAATCAGTAACATGAAGAACTTTCCGGTGATATGATGTATTTTGTAACATTTAATAAATGGTAAACAGACTCAGAAAGTCAAATCCACTTTATTTTTTTTTACACACTGTGTTAATTTCCTTTGCAGAGATCGGTGGCAGACTAAATGAAGCTGGATAAAATTTATACTTCAGTTTGTAGGTCTTCTTTCTTCTGTAGTTTGTTTTCAGATTGTTTGAGAAACTGGACCATTTATGCCAGTTATCTTTAAAAAAATAAAATGATAATACAAATATACTGATAGTCTGGATACTGGATTTAATTTATTTCTTTTTATCATCACAACAATCATTGAAACTGTAATTTTGCTGTGTGTATACATGAGTGTGTGAATAGAGGGCACATGAGAATAATCATTATTTGCCCATGAACTTTCAAGTATCAACAATGACTTTCCAGGACAGCAGGGGGCCAATCAGTGATTCTCTCAGAAAAACCAGTTCCTAGAAGTCTGAACAGCTCTCAGAGGAATGGAGTGGGTCATAAAATAGAGTTAAATATGTTCCTGGAACTTTACAACATGGTATCTATCCAAATTAATGAGGCATATAAATGTTTTGAGGCTGGGCCATTGCAGGCCATTGGATTCTTTCTTTATTATGGATAGATATAGGCATCTTCCCAAGGACTCTTAACTTCTCCCCTATGCTGAGTTGCTACAAAAGTTTTCCAAATATGAAAGTAATTTGGGGACAGAGGCCTACGTTGACAGTAAACATGAAAGTGATGTCTAGCAACAGTTTAGATATAACTTAATAATCACCACATGTGTTTCAGTCTGTTTTATTTACCTCCTAAGACCTGAAAGAACACTGCATTCATTGAAAGCATTGTATTTGCTTATATTTTTATTTGTTCCTAAGCTGCTAGTGGCTACCTGAAATCAGAAAGAAAAAATCTCTTGCAGATGTCATGGCATTAAAAAAATCTACTAAATGTAATGAAATGAGATAGATCAAGTAACAAAACAATAATGATTAGGTTTATGTAGCGAATAATAACATGGCAGATACCTTATAGTTTTGACTGGTGTACGTATATGTGAGTATATATGTCTTTGTGTGTTTTTGTGCATCTTGGGGTGGGTTGGTGGGTTTCTGTACAAATGCAATGTGTGGCACTCTCATTGGCAGACCAAAGAGTAGTTGATATTTGGCCCTGGATTTGATTTGGCTCCATCTTACTTCTCAAGACAATCTTTAACTAACTCGGGAACTTGCTGAGTTGGCAGGTTTACCAGCTCATGTATCCAGGGATTTGCCATTCTCTCTGTTCTCAGTGACTGTACTGCAGACAGTCTCTGCTATGCATAGATTTTAAACTAGTCATTGAGATAAAGACTTGGCTCTCAGCTTGCAGAAAAAGAGCACTAATCAAGCCATCACCCAGTTCTAATTTTGATTCTTAAAACATGAATTTATACTTCTTAATACACATATTTTGGGTTGGCTTAAAAACTTAAATAAAATTTTAATGGCTATTTATATACTTTAATGTAAAAATGCTTAAAGTTTGCTAATTTATCTTTCTTTTTTAAAATAAAGTTGTTCAAAAAAAAAAAAGAACCATTGTCAACATTCACACACACACACACACACACACACACACACAAAAAAAAAAAACTTAAATAAATGATTGTCAAAGTTTGGAATTATCTATCCTTTGTTTTACAAAGTTGAAACACTGCTTCATAGAAAATTGATGAAAGTCTTCATGTTAAAACATGGTATTCTAGTTACATATTTATCTCCATATATTTTGTATTACTGAATGCTATATATTTATAGACCCTTAGGATATAATGTACTGGGGAAAGTAACCTACAATTTACATCCTTGCTCTAATATTCAAAATAATTACAACACTGGAAATGATAGTTTGGACGTGGATTACAAAATAAAATTTTAAGGGAAATTATCACCAGGAAATGACGAGAAAAACAAATACATCAATATAGTAATAATGAAGAAAGACAACACAACTCCTTCAATCAGTTCATAGACAAAGATGACAGTGTTTGTAACATGCTCACAGGAAATACAAAAATTATTTATTTTTTTATTTTTCCAATTTTTATTGGATATTCTCTGTATTTACATTTAGAATGTTATCTTCTTTCTCCCCATTCCCATACCCCCTCCTTCTCCTCTTGCTTCCATAAAGATGCTCCCTCTCCCAAACACCCTCACCCACTTCAGCACCTTGGCATTCCCTTACACTGGGAAGACATACCTTCACTGGACCGAAGACCTCTTCTCCCACTGATGTCAGGCACTGCTGTCCTCTGCTACATGTGCAACTGGAGCCATGGGTCTCTCCATGTGTGCTCATTGGTTGGTGTTTTAGTCCCTGGGGGCCGTGGTGGGTTTGGTTAATTGATAATTTTGTTCTCCTCATCTGGTTACAAACCCTTTCAGCTCCTTCAGTCCTTTCTCTAGCTCCTTTTGGGGTCCCTGTTCTCAGTCCAATAGTTAGCTGCAAGCATCCTCAATTGTATCTGTATGATTCTGGCAGAGCCTCTGAGGAGGCATTCTAAGCACTATTGCTGATGCCAAGAAGTGCTTCCTGGCAGAATTTATTTTTTAGCCATGGAAATTTTCCATGAAGTGATAATAAAGGAAGGAATTGCATAAAGCTAGCACAATGAAAGCTATGTTCATGTACAGAAAAAAGCAAGCTTTATGATCCAAGGTCATTATACTTCTGTTTTAATTGTATCAAATTTTTGAGATGATACAAATTCTTGTTTCTAACAGTCAAAGAAATAAGCAATATAAATCAACATGGGTTTTATTAAATTGACATTGAGTATTTTCCTAATAAAGATATAGCTTCGAAGTTTAGGTTTCCTTAGAGTAACAAATGATCTGCCCATTCCATTTCATCAAACTGACACAACACACCCTGTAACAGAGCACATGTCATTTTTAAGACTATTTGTGTGCATGCCTACTAAACATTCCACAGTCATCAAACCTCTAAAAGAATTAAGTACTGAAAAAGATATATTCATATAGTGTTATGCCAAAATGCTTTTAAAAATCTGTACATGTATCTCTCTTTTTTAAAATGAAGTTGTAAGAAAAAAAAATTCAAATCATGTGAACTCTACAGTTGGTAACTGATTGTTTTGCTCCTTAGTGGTCTGTTATTATACTAGTCTTGCTGGACATTTTAAGATATTGCTACAAGTTAAAATTTATAAAAGTATAGCAAAACACAGTTTGAGTTCATAACTTACTCTGTTATATCAGGTAGAAAGATCATATTGTTATATCCTCGATATATTGTATATAGATGATAGATAACTAATACAGAATTAGATTATATAGATGGATAGATAGATAGATAGATAGATAGATAGATAGATAGATAGATAGATAGATAGATAATTGAAGACAGATGATATATGACTATATAGGTAATAGTAGAAATATCCAGAATTATTCATTTAATAATTTTATCTAAATTAAATTAGGAAATCTAGTCTTCTCTTCTTAAATGAAACTCCATTGAAGTCAAGGTTATAGCTGCCTGCTTTTAGTAATATTGTATTCTCAATGACTAGAATATAAAGTTGTAGTTAGCAAAGTCATCTTTCCTAAGTACATTAAACTATTATAAAGAAAATACAGTTTCTATCCATGTTTGAAACTAGAAACAAGCCTCTTCACACCCACACATCCAGTGATGCTGTCCCCTGTTGTTCCTTACTCTTCTCAGCATCCCTGTGCATAAGCATGTGATTCATAGTCTAATGTCGGAAATCTTTCCTTAAAAAAAAAATAGTGTGAGTAGTGAGCACCTTCAAGTTTTAACTTTTAAAGAAGGACAAAAGTTCGCAGAGTCCTATTAATTTGGTAACCTTGACAAAAATCAGAGACATTTTAAGAGCTTAAAAAGCTAGGATGACCCACCTTTCGACATTGAGTATAATTGAAGACAATTTTAGCTTCCATTAAAAGCTTTGTTATGTACAGACTCTGTCAAAAAAATAGGAGAAATGAGCTAAGCCTCCTAACACTGTGTAAGAATGGCAATTCATCTGCATTCATTTCAGCAGGAAGCCCATGGTCTGAGCATATGAAATAAATTATTTGACAGCTTGTGTGTTTGGGATTGGTTGTTCCACTGAGGACTTGCTAATCGTTGTCGTCACATTTATTTCCGAAGGTCATATTCTTCCATTATGTATTCATAATGCTAAAGATCATATAGAAAACTAAATAAAGAGTGTTTATTTTTCTCTGAAAAGGTTTTGTATGACCTAATTGACAGAGTTAAGATACAATGGAAAAACAAATTCAAGAACACATTAAAAAATATACATGCCATGATCAACCATGATCAAGTAGGCTTTATCCCACGGGTACTGGTCTTGTTCAACATAGAAAAGTATGTCATTGTAATCCATACTATAACCAAACCGAAAGAAAATAACCACATTATCATTCCATTAGATGCTAAAAAAAAAATTGGACAAAATTTAACACCCCTTTCTGATACAAATCTTGGAGAGATCAAAGATCCAAGGAACATAGTTAAACATAATAGAAGCAACTTACAACAAGACAATAGCCAAAATCAAAACAAATGGAAAGGAACTCAATTCCAGAAACAAGACAAAGCTGCCCCCTCTCTCCATATTTATTCAATATAGTAGTTGAAGTTCTAGATGAAACAATAAGACAACTAATGAAGATCAAAGTGACAAACATTGAAATAAGGATGTCTGATGAATCTTTGTAGCCTAACTTATTTGTTAAGAAATTGTGTGCATGCAGATATATAAAGTATTTCCTATTTCCTATTCAAACTGGGCTCTTTCTCTCTCTCTCTCAGTTTTATGTACCCAATAACAGAACAGAGTCTCAATCACATCACGTGTGTAAGGATGTTTATTCTTTGTTCAGAGAATCTGGAGAAGCTTAATAAAGGGGTTCATTAATCAACTTTTATAGTAACTAACAGATTAAGGGAAAATAAAAGGTGAGGGGTAGAAATGGAGAGATTATCTCTATGTTCTTCAGTGCAGAGTGAAATAATGGTGTACCTGGAACTGTAAGACCAAAGCTGTTTCTTCACATTCCAACATAGATATGTTTATTTAGAACAATTGGTATGCTCTAAGTCTGCATGAATGACTTGCTGCCAGATTTGTTTCTGAAAACAGATTATTAAAACTTACTGTTTGTGTGAGTTTCAGAAGGTGTGCATTTACTCACAGTATTATAACAAGGGATTAAATGCCGTAAGCTTAAGAATGTAAATAATTAGAGTGCTATGAACATAGTAGAGCACATGCCCCTCTGGTATGATGGGGAAATATTGGGTATATGTCCAAGAGTAGTATAGCTGAGTCTTTGGGTTTTCAATTTTCTGAGGAACCTTCAGATTGATTTCCAGAGTGGTTGTACCAGTTTGCAATCCCACCAGCAATAGAAAAATGTTCGTCTTTCTTCACATCTCACCAATATATGTTGTCACTTGTACTTTTTATCTTAGCCATTTTGATTGGTGTAAGGTGGACTTCCAGGGTCATTTTGATCTGCATTTCCCTGATGACTAAGGACTTTGAACATTTCTCTCTCTCTCTCTCTCTCTCATTTTAATTAGATAGTTATGTTTTTACATTTTAAATGTTATCCCCTTTCCCAGTTACCCCTCCTCCATACCTCCTCATCCTTCTTTTATGAGAAAGCTCCTCTTCCTCCCACCCTGATATTCCCCTACACTGCTAAAATGAGCCTTCACAGGAACAAAGAACTTTTCTCCTCTTGATGACAGACAGTGCCATCTTCTGCTGCATATGTGGCTGGAGCCATGGGTCCCTCCATGTGTACTCTTTGGTTAGTGGTTGAGTCCCTGGGAGTTCTGCAGGGTCTAGTTGACTGGTATAGTTGTTCTTTCTATGGGGTTGTAAACCTTCTTAGCTCCTTCAATCCTTTCGCTAACTCCTCCATTGGGGTCCTTGTGCTCAGTCTAATGGCTAGCTGCAAGCATCTTAATCTGTATCAGTAAGGCTCTGCCAAAGCTGCTCAGGAGGCATCCATATCAGGCTCCTCTCAGCAAGCCCTTCTTGGTATCAGCAATAGTGATTGGGTTTGATGACTGCAGATGGGATGAATCCCCAGGTGGTACAGTCTAATGCTTCTCAGTCATTCAAGATTCCTCTGTTGTGAATTCTATGTTTAGCTCTATACCACATTAGATACTTTTATATTATCTATTTCCTGAGATTTGTTTGCTTTTCCTGAATTAAAATGCTACCAATACCTTGTAACATGGTGCTAATTAAGTAATTGCCAAATGGGAATGATGTAAAGAAACATGAAATCTCAGTGCAAAGTTTTTTGAAATGCTTTGTTAATGTTCTCATAGAGAATTATAATTGGCTGTGAAACACCACTCCACAGGTCCTAAAACTTGCAAATCTCCTTGAAAAAAGAAAGTGCCCATGTCAAAATCCATGAGCCCGGACTTATGTACAAATAACATCATTTCCTTTTCATAGATTCAGCTGTAACACAATGAAAAACTGAGTGGTGTGCTTGCATGCACATGTGTGTGTGTGTCTGTCGGAGGAGGAGGAGGAGAGAAGATAACAGAGGAGGGTAGGGAATTAGGAGGAGAAGAGGGAGAGGGACCAAAAAGATTAGGAAAACAGAAAGAGTTCAGGAGCAAGTGGAAGAAGCAAATACAGAGAAGGAACAAGAAGAGGAAAAGACTTTTGGGTCCTCTCATGTTTTGATTCCTCACTAATTGCTGTCTGTCACCCCACAACTTGATTGGTTCCATTCTTCCCACATTATTCTTTGTGAAGACTCATGCTCATTATCACAAACTTGAACTTTCTGGTGAGACCTTCTGTCAGAACTGAATTTCAGAAATTACACAGCTAAGGCACAATTTACTGAAAACTGTGGTAAATTTACCAAGATAATAAATGACCACACAGAGCTACTAGACTGACAGTTCTTGTTCAGATGGTTCTAAAAACTTATTTCTGTATCTCAGTGTTCTCTGTATTGGAGAAAGTGCTTAACCATGTAAAACATGCAGATTTTGTATGTCATTACATCGGGTCTAATTAATTTAATCAATTTTTAGTCATTTTCAGTACTTCAAGGATCTGTCCTACATATAAGAAATTAGGACAAAGGTTGTGATAAAGATCCATTTTAAAATTAATAGTTATGATCATGCATCGGTTTGCCATTTGGCACGTCTATGAGAGAAAATCTCAATTAATAAATACTTAATTGGTACTATATGAACATAATTTGCATATGTATTATTTCCAAATAATTTTATCTTGAATCACAGATATGTCTAATTAGTATTCTTTTTTCTTTATTTTCATTAAACAACTTTATTTTAAAAAATAAAGATAAATGTACAAATTTTAAGCATTTTTGCAGAAAAGTATACGAACACATTTCTGTCAGTGCTTGGCTTTTTTTTAAAGGTTTGATAGTATGCATTAAGATCTTACTAGTTACAATGAGCATAAAGTACATGTAAAACAGGATGTAACCTGAAATTAGTCAAAGTTTTCTTGGTGTATAAGTATTAAGCATAATAGTTTTATCTTTTCTTTTTTCCCCCTTTTTTTGAACTTCATATAGTCTGTGAGTTGTTTCTGGGGTGTTCAGAACTTTCTGGGGTTACTATCTAATTATTAGTGACTGCATATTATATCTGTTCTTTTGTGACTGGGTTATCTCACTCAGGATGATATTCTCTAGATGCATCCATTTTCTTAAGAATTTCAGAAAGTCATTGTTTCTAATAGCTGAGTAGTACTCCATTGTGTAAATGTACCACAATTTTTGTATCCATTCATCTCCCGAAGAATATCTGGGTTCTTTCCAGCTTCTGGCTATTATAAATAGAGCTGCTATGAACATTGTGGTGCATGAAGTGGAATAAATTTTCTGAGGAATCGCCAGATGGATTTCCAGAGTGGTTGTATCAGTTTACAATCACACCAACAGTGGAGTAGTGCTCTTCCTTCTCCACATCCTTGCCAGCATCTCCTGTCATCTGAATTTTTGATCTTGGCCAATCTGACTGGTGTGAGGTGGAATCTCAGGGTTGTTTTGATTTGCATTTCCCTGATGGCTAATGATGTCTAGCACTTCCTTAAATGCTTCTCAGCCATTCGATATTCCTCAATTGAGAACTTTTTACTTAGCTCTGTACCCCATTTTTAATAGGGTTGTATGATTCTCTGGTGTCTAGCTTTTTGAGTTCTTTGTATACCTTGGATATTAGGCCTCTATCTGATGTAAGGTTGGTAAAGGTCTTTTCCCAAACTCTTGACTGCTGTTTTGTTTTCTTGACAGTGTCCTTGGCCTTACAGAAATTTTGCATTCTCCTTAAGTCCCATTTGTCAATCTTTGACCTTAGAGCACGAGCCATTGTTGTTCTGTTCAGGAAATTTTCTCCTGTGTCTCTGTGTTCAAATGTTTTCCCTAAAATGTTATTGCAAATATACTATTTTCAGATATTAAAACAACAATACTTTTAGCATTCAACAAGATTATAATGATATTTTTCTTGTATTAGTCAAGGGTATAAATTGACAACATAATTTGGAGTACCATTTGTCTTTCATTATAGAGCTGAAGGAAAACAGACTAACCAAAATGATGTTTATAAATACCATAGAAATTATAATATATGGAGTTTATATTGGCCCTGAGGACACACTAATACTATGTGATAATAATAGTAATAATATCAAGTAATAATACATTGAACTGTCTTAAGACACCTACAAAGCTTGCTCCATGTTTACATATGTTACTATGTATGTAGTTTTATGAGAGCAAATTATGATGTGCAAAAGAAAAAGGATATGGCCTAGTGTAGCATGACAAGAATGCATCTTTCAGTAGCGGGCCATCTAGAACATGTGCTGTGTGTCATGAAATAAAGTTCCAGTTTGGAAATTTTGTATGAAAAAGTAGCAGCTGGTAATCCAGCAATCTTGTATTAATCTCGGGAATAAATATTGAAGCTAAAACACCACTTTTGATGAGGGACAGAAGAGCAACCGGAAGTTACTGGCAAGCAAAATTTCCTAGAAAAATAAGAGTATATCATCTCTCTGTTGGAAACTAAATGAATGCTAATTAAGTTAATATCTCCAATGTGGGTATTCTTCTTGGAAATGTATGATAGTGATCAGGAAAATGAAATAATATAGGATTGATGGAATCCACATAAAATACACATTAAAATAAATTATAAAGACTTTTGTTTTATTTTGTTTCATTGTATTACTTTCTATTCAAATGAATCAATGCAATCATAATTTGTAGCCCATACTGGGGAAGCCTTTTCTTTTAGCCTAAGATCTTAAAGTTGTTAGCTAAATAAATTATACATTGACAGCCTAATGTGAGGGAAGTATACTACACCATGTTGATTTATAAAATATGCATTTATCAGCCAAATATTTGCCAAGTATATCTCTGAGACGATGAATTATGAATTTAATGATGCTATTCTTATCTATTATTTATTTGACTGTGATGCTATAAATTTATTTTATTAAATCTTGTATATATTTTTCTTTATGGTTTTACATAAAATATTTTAATATTCAATACCAAAATGAGTCAGTCTATGATATATATTATTTTGCTGTCATTTAACTTTTGGATTCTATATTTCATTTTTCATTGTAAAAAGTATCCTTAACCTTTGGAGAGCTATACATTTTCCTGTAATAAACACCAATTAGTAAGTACCCAACACTAATGGTACTTCACAACAAAGGACAGCTCTTCCCTAAGGCTTATAAAATAGAACAAATCTGTAAAATACTAATCCATGAAGTCAACAGTAAAGTAGAAATAAGTTGTAGTTTAAGACAGTCCCAATGTGTGTGTTGAGGGGGGATGGCTGGGAAGAATAAAAACCAAATATCTCATTCTGAAATCATTAAGTTTTTTACTTTAGTTTGTAAAATTGTGTATTTCGTTTTGTTTTTGCAATAGGGTGAGAATGAGAACCTCTTTTGCATTTTTATAGATCTACAACAGTTGATTTTAAAACCATAACCTAACATGTTCAGGTATATTATTAACAATGAGTGGTTTTTTATTTCCTTCATGATTTGTGAATTTGGGTTTCTGCCCTTAGATAGACAGTCTATAAATATCTGTAGCATCTTGCTGACTATTATCAGTAGCAATATAGACAGTGAAGTGGACTAAGCCTTTAAATATTTCTATAACAAAAATGTTGAAAACATTTATAATGCCTATCAGAATAGGGTTTTTTCCACTGCTCAACAGTGTTCTCATTGTGGGAGAAAGTCATACTCAAATACTCCACACATTCTTTGTTTCAATGCTGAGACAATGGGACCTGGTATTTCATTTCCAAATACAAGGGTCATACAAAGTATAATGTTACCAAGTGTATTCTGATACTGTGTGCAGTGTTTCTATTCTCTCTCCCTTCCTTATATATATTCTCTCTCTCTCTCTCTCTCTCTCTCTCTCTCTCTCTCTCTCTCTCTCTCTCTCTCTCTCTCTTTCTCTCTCTCTTTGTGTGTCTGTGTGTGCATATGCATGTGCACAAATGCATACCTTGAAATTTTTTGTTGTATATATAACATACCATAGTCTAAGTTTTACAAAGATTATAAAATGATACTTTTGTGCTTTCTCTTTTGAGCTTTATGCAATTTTAGAATTTCCCTATAGATTTTGATCATTTTTATGTTCATGTTTGCCTCAGGTGTGAGGTGAGAGTCCAAGGTCCCCCTTATCTATATGTACCTGCCTTCCCTTGCATCCTCTAAAGACTACTCTTTCTCCATTGAAGTTTCAATGAATCAATGAAATAAAAATTAATAAATATAAAGTTAAACTTTCTTATATTCAGGTGTGTCCTTTTGACCTGTTTTTATCTCCCTAAGAACAACACACTGTAATAATTAGTATAGTTTAGTAACAAAATTTCAAACTACAAAAATGTACCCATTGATTTTTAATTGTGCAGATGATTATTGAGACAATTTCTACAACATTCCATCCTCACGTACACTATAGTAATCTAGCTAGTTCCTGACATAGAAATGGGAGACGCAGCTTGTTTTGTAGAAATTGCATTTAATCTATAAATGCCAATATTTTGCATGTATGTGGTATATGTACATGTGTGTATTTTAGTGTGGATACTAAGGACCTATGATGAGGTCAGAAAGAGATGTAAGTATTTCTTTATGGTAATAACAATGTCCCTGTTTCCATTGCTACTCTTAGTAGTTTAATGTTTTCTTTTTTCATCAAGCTAGCATTTACCCATTTTGTAAAACATTCTTTATGTAATAGGGTTTCTTGATATTTTCTCCTATTACCTATTAATTAATTTTCAAGCTCATGCTATCAGAAAAAGATGTATTTCTTTATGGTCAGTAACAATGTCCTTCTACCCTTGCTACTCTTAGTAATTTGACTTTTTCTTACTGCACTGACATTTACCCATTTTGTAAAACAATCTTTGTTTAATACTTTTTTTTTGTTATTTTTCCTCCTACTACCTATTAATTAATTTCCAAGCTTATGCTCCTGACAGATGTAGTATATATAAGGACCATTTCTTAACTTGCAGATAGCTATCTTTTCAATGTGTCCTCACATCGGAGAGCAGCAGAGAAATGCAGTTGTTTGTCTGCTTACACGTGTGCTGTTCTAAAAATCCCCTCAAGATGCCGTGGCAGCAGGACACATAAGGATACATAAGAAAGAATTTCTTGCAGACACTACACCTCTCAATCCTGTAGGCTGGGAAGTATCATAAGAGACCACCAGAGAGTGAGAACTTGAGACTTTCTGTGGCTCAGTCCCAGTGGAAAACCCTCTGAGTTAGAGAAACTTATGACTCAACTTTCAGCCTTAGTCTTTCAGCCGATTGGCTGGCAAAAATACTAGAGCCCATTAGAAGAACTAAGTACTTTGAATCAACTGAATGTGCCACATATGAGCTGACAGAGACTGAAGAAGCAGGCACAGGGACTACAGGGGTATGCACATGTCCTCTGCATACATATTGTGGCTATTAGCTTAGTGCTTTTATGGGACTCCTGACTGTGAGAAAGTGTAGCTCTCTGACTTCTTTGCCCAGCCTTGAGACATTTTTCCTTCTGAGGGGTTGCCATGTTTAACTTCAATATGATAATTTTTGTTTTATCTCATTATATTTAGTTCTCTGGTGTTTAGCTTTACCTCTTAGAACTCTGTTCCTTTCTAAAGAGAGACAAGAAGGGAATGGATCCAGAGAGGAGGGGATGTGGGGAGAAACAGGGAGAAATAGAGGGAGAGAAAACTATGATCACGATATACTGTATGGGAATCTATTTTTATTAATAGAAGAGAGGGGATGTGGGGAGAAACAGGGAGAAATAGAGGGAGAGAAAACTATGATCACGATATACTGTATGGGAATCTATTTTTATTAATAGAAGAGAGGGGAGGAGAGAGAGATAGGGGAGAGGAGGGGTAAGGAAAGGGATGGAGAGGAGGGGGAGGGGAAGGGGAAGGAGAGAGAGAGAGAGAGAGAGAGAGAGAGAGAGAGAGAGAGAGAGAGAGAGAGAGAGAGAGAGAGAGAGAGAGACGACCAAAGGCTCTCATGAGACCTTATTGTTGTTCTGTTACTTATGTTCTCTAGGTGTTCATTCATAGTTTGGCTCCCTGCCCCCACTTCCAATCTTCCTTCAGGGTAAATAAACAGAAGTATTAAACTGGTGTTTCAGTTTCCTCCAAATGGAAAAGTTCCATTCCAGAAGGAAGCTCCTTGAGGCTTGTAAAGATAAAAAAAAAAAAAAAAGAAAAGAAAATCTTTTAAGATGTAGGAAGTAAATAAACATTTCAGAAGTCTCTAAAAGTCCTCAAAGACTACCAGATGCACAAACTTTCCTCTCTTTAAAGATACATAAGCAAACTCTTCAGAGAACTCTAGGTTTTAGTTTGCATGGACTCCTCATATTTAGATGGGATTTTAATGACCAGCGCTGCTGAAACAACAATTTCATTGTTAGTAATCTCTTAGTCACACCCTAGAGAATCTCCAAACACTTTTTCTCAAAGTTGGACTTTGGTGGTATTATTACCTTGGTTTCTTCCCTATCTGGGGAGTATAGACAAATATTGTTCATGTCTCCTAAGGAATAGGGTCACATAACACACATATAAGGATTATCATCCTTAATAGACACTCAAGCATAAACAACAATCATATATATATATATATTTGTGTTGAACATTATTTTTGTAAAATTTGGAACATGATATAAAACATTAATTTATTTGGCTATCCTAATTCTTAACGACTTGAAGATTTATGCTTTGAAGTCAAAATCAAAATTTATAAGCAAATTACCATTTTAAATAAAATATCAAGATTCATGATTTACTTTTTGGTCTTATTTTAACACAAAATCCTTTAACTCGTATGGGATAAAATATCTATAATTACTTTATTTATATTTTAATATATATTTAATTACTCATCTAAGACTTCTAATAAAATTTAAATGAAAACTATAACCGTTTCAACAAAGATAAAATTAATTAGTTTTCTCTAGGTTAAAATGTTTGAAAACCAACAAAAAGAGATAAAAGAAAATAAAATTAAGTTGAAAAGAAACTATTAAGATAGTGCAAAGAAAGTCTTTAATTGTGTTTCTAACCAAATAATATTATTTTATTTCAAATGTCGAATTAATAGGTATGCCTTCTAAAATTTATTGCATGAATTAGGTATGTACATAACAATTGGAAGTTTAAAAATTACGTACAGAATGAAAATAATTATAATAAAGAAAGGCTGTAAGTTCTACATATGTGTCAATCACACAAAACGATCAGTAAACATATGTAGAATATAATTAATGTCCATCTCAATTTCACTGTGTGACTACTTACGACAATTCTCTGCTCAGGCTCTATGAGGGCCCATGGCTCTAGTATCTAGTTATTTCTCATTTTCATCCTGAGAAAAATATATAAAGTATGGGACATGATACAGCAAATAGCAGTATCTGAGACCCTCACTGCCGGTGTTCAGGCTGAGACCCTCACTGATGGTGTTCGTAAACCTTAAAATTCAAACTTACCTATCTTTATAAACTTTAGGGCTGTTGACAGAAAATAAAATGCTAGATTTTATTTTAAAAGAAAATCCCATTACTTCACAATTTAAAAAACAAAAACAACAACAAAAAAACTACACACACACACACACACACACATACACACATTCACACACACACATACACACATTCACACACACACATACACACATTCACACACACACATACACACATTCACACACACACACATACACATACTCACACACACACATACACACATTCACACACACACACTCACGCACATACACACACACACACACACACACACTACTTGCCAGGTTTTCCTTAACAGGTGTAGCTTGCTCTGTTCCCATTTGATCATTTGGCTTTAATTTAGTGACAGATCCACAGTTTATGAGGGATTGCTTGGCAGTGACTAATGGTGTGTTTCCTAACATTCATCTGATAACTGAGCACTAAAAAGTGCTGATGAATGACTTTCCTACTGCTTGAATTAGATTTTTTTATTAGTTAATTTTTTTTTTAGAAAAATAAAGGTCACTGGTTTTGTGTTTCTTTTTTTTTCACTAAAAGACCATGGCATGAAATATTCTCAAGTCTGCAGTTTAATACTTTAAAATTTAATTTACTTCTCAAACTCTACAGTACAATATCTCTGTTTCCTAATGGTGCTTTTAACAGACTCCTGGCTTTTTGTGGATTATGTTTGCAATATAGTGAGTTTGAACTCTTTACAATTTAATTAGTAGGAAAAATACAATATTTTCTGTGCAAAAGAATAAATATAATTGTTTCTTGGGACACTGTATACTGTTAAAAACAGATATCCAAAAACAAAAAGGTAGCCAATAGTGTTACCTAGGTCCAAAGTAGGATAAACTACATAAAGACCGCACTGAAAATTCTGAATTCTTTGATTATAGACATTGCATGCAAGCCAGAAATAACAGGCTCCCTGATGTTATAAAAAAGAAATGAGATCCATCCACTGAGGAAAATGACTCCTCAGTGGGCAGTGAGGGATTCTAAAGAGCAAGCAAATGGAAAGAATATTAAAGCACCCTAACATCAACTGCACACATTTATTCTTTCAAACAAATTAGATTAATGCAGGTTTATAAATGTCTAGATGAGCCGCATGGGAATCCTCTCATCCTGGCTGTAGTAAATTCAGTTTGTGCTATGGGCAACCGAGAAAGTCTGCCTGTGCTGCCGAGACACACAGTTACAGCCTTGGTCATGGATAAAGAATGCATATTTATTGCTTTCATGTCTAGAGACTACGGAGTCCAAGGTCTAGTTGTTAGTATGTTGTGCTCTCGGTGCCAAGTGTCTGCTTCCGTGAGGCTCCTTGAGCACTGAGAAATGCTACGCCCCTTTATGGCAGCAAGCAAAAGAGCAAAGGGTGTGTGGAGTTCGATTTTGAGACCCTTAATGCCAGATATCAGAACCCTCATGTTCTATTCATCTATTAACACCTCATGTTTGCTGAAATTCTATGCTTTGATTTTGAAAGGAACAAAATCCAACCATACTAGCTACAGAGATAGTGCAGTGTTACGAAGGCTAGAGCAGTTGAGTGTGATTTCGAACTGCACTTGAAATACACACACACACACACACACACACACACACACACACAAAAAAAAAAAAAAAAAAAAAAAAACCAAAAACACAAAAACAAAATCATTAGAGTGTCTTAGAGCATAATAAAAGGGCCTCACACTACAATGTCAGGAAAAAAGAAATAAGGGGGAAATTCCACTCAGAACAATT
Source organism: Micromys minutus (assembly GCF_963924665.1). NCBI lineage: Eukaryota > Metazoa > Chordata > Mammalia > Rodentia > Muridae > Micromys > Micromys minutus. Next base: position 13,034,480 of record NC_137983.1, read on the forward strand.
GAGTATTTAAATGGAGATAGAAATGATCTCACTATTTAAAAGTTTCCTAGAAGAGAAAAATCACACTAGGTTAATGTCAGGAACCTGTGATTCCAGCACTTACAAGGAAAAACAGGTTGATCAGGTTGGTAAGCTGGCAAGAGCGCTTGCTGCCGAACCTTATGATCTGAGTTCAATCATCAGAATCCACCAAGAGCCTACCAAATCCCACCAATATCTTCTGACACATGGCATGTGCATATGTGTGTTCGTGCCCACACACTAAACTTAACAAAAGCAAAATTACAAATAGTGTACTGAGTATAAGTGTGCCTCAAGAGTCACTGGATTTGGATTTGTGTCTTTACTTTCTGAGTTCTATTGGCCCTTTGTGTTTTGAGAAGGAGAACCAATTTTGTTTTCCACCTCCACACTTTCATGCATCAGAGGAGTGGATTATAAATGACCTCAGTGATGCTCTCTGCAGTGACTTCATATTAGAGCATGCAAGAACTCCAAGCCCTAGGAACCGAAGCTGAGAAAAGTAAGAACAGGATCCCTACTTTTGGGAAGGACATTACATCACTCCCAGCGTGTCTGTGCTTGGCACCCACAGAACAGAATGATACCAAGGTACGTCCACAGCTCTGAGGAACAAATTCTTAGCACGCCACCTACAGGAAACCCCAGAGGTGTGCCTCAGTGATTGTCCAAATAACAAAATGTGTTGTTACTCTTTTAGTCTCTAGTAAAGCATAATAGAAGAGTTATGATAAGTCGGAAATCTTTGTGTCATAAATTTAAGGGCAAAAAAATAAGATAATAAATAAATCATATCTATATTTTATGTACATGATTTTCTTGTGGCAGCCTTAGTTTCTATCCTGACTTCCTAAATTCAATATAAGAATGAACATGGGCTGGCTGGGCTTTTAATTAACTACTTTCTAAGGTACTTGATTTGTCACTCCTGTAATGCTCTTAATTATTTAAGCTATCACTTAATGCTAATTTATTCAAGCCCCTGCTAAGAACTCAAATGATTGGACTTTATATTGATGTTCAGTCTCTAGTCTAACTGCAGTTTGGGTGTCACATTCTAGATGTCAAAACTTGCAAAGTGCTTTGTGAGCTTTTCCCTTATTGTTTCCTACATGAGTTCCATATAAACCTTCAATAAAATGTTTTGTTAGGTTAAGGTGAAAAGAAATGCTGGGCTAACAATCACCAATATTCATTTAAACACCACCATGCTGGTAATCCTACTGTTTTACAAGTTTATAACTTATAGTACCTCTAAGTGTTTGTCAGTTTCTCTTTGCTACAACTTCATAATAGGCTAGCACGGGATATTAGCTTTTCCATTTCTCTATTTTAACGTTTGGTAAGTAATTTCAATCATTTTACTTAAAAATATGATGACGAGAATCTTTCCTTGTTTCACAAGATAGTGTAAGGGACAGGGAGCTGATGAGCTCTACATGGTTGCCTTCTTAAAGGGACGTGTATAGACTTCGGGAGAGCTGCAGTCACCTTCCTCCTCTTGGCACCAAAAAAGAAGAAAGCAGACATGCTCACAATGTTCTTATCATGCTGACAGCTTTCCTGTCAAGCAGCTGATGATACTTAGTAATGTGTGACAGTCTGTGACATGATCTCAATGGTCTGCGTGTGTCCTGTGTAGGAAACTTCTCTACTGCCTGTTAAACAGATTGTGAAGCTAGAGATACCATTCATGTTGGGACTTTATGCCTCATGTTTTCAACTTCAGAAAAAGAGTGCTCTCTCTCTCTCTCTCTCTCTCTCTCTCTCTCTCTCTCTCTCTCTCTCTCTCTCTCTCTCTCTCTTCTCTCTCTCTCTCTCTCTGTCTTCTTTCCTTCCTTCCTTCCTTCCTTTCTTTCTTTCTTTCTTTCTTTCTTTCTTTCTTTCTTTCTTTCTTTCTTCTTCCCTTCCTTCCTTTCTTCCTTTCTTTCCTTCCTTCCTTCCTCTCTTCCTCCCTCCCTCCTTCTCTTTATCTTTCTTTCCTATGTATTTATCTGACACAGGAAACAATAAGTTCCCATAAATAACATATGCTGAATGTTTTTAGCAACATTTTAAATTCTTCATCCATCCATTTTACCTCCTGCAAGCCATTCTCCTCCTTCTGAAAGATTTTTCTACCACTGTGCTTGACTGATTTCCTTATCTATATGGATCCAATTTTTTGCTTGATGGACAGTTAGGCTCTTTCTATTTCCTGGTTGTTGTGTATAGAGCAGCCAGGAAAATTACTTAGCAAGTAAACTCTGTATTAGGATTCAGAGTTCTTTGAGTTAGTGTGCCCACGGATTTACTGATTTTCACAATGGCCCTTGTACCAGCAATGAATCAATGGATAACTGTTTTGAGTACCTACATTCATACCTCCACACCTGCATTTGTCTTTCTTAATTTATTTCTTCCCTCCTTCCTCCCCAATCCCCCCTCCCTTCCTCCCCAATTCCCTCTCTCTCTCTCACTTTCTCACTTGCTATATTCACACTAATTGGGGTAAATTGAACTTTGTAGGTAGTTTTGAAAGACAGTCCCTGGACAGATTACAGTATTGACATCATACATATGTTCACATTCAGTTTTAATTTGAGAAGCATAAGCCTCTGACACTGTGTATCTTTTTTCATATTTGATTAGAACTCTTTAGACTTGCATAGTGTTGTAATGTCATGCAGCTTTGTCCCTACACCTATTAGTAAATCCTACAATACAGTTGCTAAGGTGCCATGATTTCCAATTGAATATGTTGATTCCAGAGATAATTGTGTCAGAAGGACTTTTTACCCAAAGTAAAAATATTCTTTTATGCTCCAAAATACAATGAGGACACAAGCACCACCATGTTCATAGCAGCCATATTTATAATAGCCAGAAGCTTGAAAGAACCCAGATGTCGTTTGACAGAGGAATTGATACAGAAAGTGTGGTATATTTACAAAGTAGAGTAATACTCAGGTATTAGAAAAAATGAGTTTATGAAATTCCTAGGAAAATGGTTGGATCTAGAGACTATCATCCTGAATGAGATAACCCAGTCACAAAAGAGAAGACATAATATGCAGTCACTGATAATTGGATACTAGCCCCAGAAATACCTGAATACCCCAAACCAACTCACAGACCATATGAAGCTCAAAAAGAGAAAGACCAAAAAAATACTAAAAAGTGGAAGCATCAGCCCTACTTAGAAAAAAAAATAAGTATATAGCACCCTCTCAGAGTGGAGTACACCTTGACCTTAAATCATTAATTACTCAAGAGCTAAGAAGATAGCATTGTGGAAATTTTTGGTTTTTAAATTCATTATGTTTAATATTTACACACCAAAAAACGTTGACAATTTCTATGTTATGTTTTGGTTTACTTGTAGTTTGTGCTTATTTTTACTAGAAAATTTCAATGCATATTATCAAACCTTAAAAATAATCAAGAACAGACAAGAATATATTCACATAGTTTTATGCCAAAATGCCTTTAAAAACCTGTACATGTATCTCTGATACTTTAAAAAAATAAATTGTGGGAAAAATTATCTTTTATGTTATATCATTCTTCACAATACAGTAAAATAGGTGCATGTAATATTTCTTTCTTTTTTTCTTTTAAGGTATACTGTCAAGCCACCTCTTATTTATTTTAATTGAAAAATTTATTTAAAAAACCAAAGATAAATGTACATATTTTAAAATGAATTTTACATAAAAGTATATGAATACATTTTTGTCAATTCATAATAATTTTTTTAAAGTTTGATAGTACTTCTTAAAAATCTTACTACTTACAATGAGCATAAAGTACATGTAAAACAAGTTATAACCTGGAAATAGTTAAAGTTTTTTGGTGTGTGATGATTAAGCATAATGATTTTTCTTTCTGTTTTTTTTTTTTTTTTTTTTTTTTTTGGCCTTTCTTTTTCTTGAAATTCATATAGTCTGTAAGTTGTTTCTGGAGTGTTCAGAGCTTTCTGGGGTTAGTATCCCATTATCAGTGACTGCATATTATATCTGTTCTTTTGTGACTGGGTTACCACACTCAGAATGATATTCTCTAGATGCATCCATTTTCTTAAGAATTTCACAAAGTCATTGTTTCTGATAGCTGAGTAGTACTCCATTGTGTAAATATACACAATTTTTGTATCCATTCATCTACTGAAGGACATCTGGGTTCTTTCCAGCTTCTGGCTATTATAAGTAGGGTTGCTATGAACACTGTGGTGCATGTGCCTTTGTTATATGTTGGAGTGTCTCTGGGATATAGGCCCAGAAGTGGAATAACTGGGTCTTCAGGTAATACTATGTCCAATTTTCTGAGGAATCGCCAGACTGATTTCCAGAGTGGTTGTACAAGTTTACAACCCCACCAACAGTGGAGAAGCATTCCTCTTTCTCCACATCCTTGCCAGCATCTGCTGTCATCTGAATTTTTGATCTTAGCCATTCAGAATGGTGGGAGGTGGAATCTCATGGTTGTTTTGATTTGCATTTCCCTGATGGCTAAGGATGTCGAGCACTTCCAGAGTTGCTTCTCAGCCATTCGATATTCCTCAATTGAGAACTTTCTATTTAGCTCTATACCCCATTTTTTAAATAGGGTTGTTTGATTCTCTGGTGTCTAACTTGAGTTCTTTGGATACCTTGGATATTAGACCTCTATCAGATGTGGGGCTGGTAAAGATCTTTTTCCACTCTGTTGGCTGCTGATTTATTTTGTTTACAGTGTTCTTGCCCTTACATAAACTTTGCAATCTCATTAAATCCCATTTGTCAATTTTTGACCTTAGAGCACACACCCTTGGTGTTCTGTTCAGGAATTTTTTTCCTGTGCCTATGTGTTTTAAGGTTTTCCCTACATTCTCATCTAATAGTTTCAGTGTACCTGGTTTAATATGGAAATCTTTGATCCACTTGAACTTGAGCTTTGTACAGGGGATATGAAAGGGTCTATTTTCATTATTCTGAATGCTGAGTGCCAGTTAAACCAACACCATTTGTTGAAGAGGCTGTTCTGTTTCCATTGAATGTTTACAGTTTCTTTGTCAAAAATCAAGTGACCATATATGTGAGGGCTAATTTCTGGATCATCTTTTCTATTCCATTGATCCTCCTGCCTATTTCTGTACCAGTACCACACAGATTTTTACACTATTGCCTTGTAATATAGGTTCAGGTCAGGGATGGTAATTCCTACAGATGTTTAATTGTTGTTGAGGATGGTTTTTGCTATTCTATGACTTTTGTTGTTCCAGATGAAATTGCACATTGGTCTTTCCAATTCTATGAATAATTGGGTTGGAATTTTGATGGAGATTGCAATGAATCAGTAGATTGCTTTTGGAAGATGGCCATTTTTACAATGTTGATACTTCCAATCTATGAGAACAGGAGATATTTCCTTGAATTCCTTTTTTAGAGATTTGAAGTTCTTATCATACAGGTTCTTAACTTGCTTAGTTAGAGTCACACCAAGATATAACATAATGTTTGAGACTATTGTGAAGGGTATCTTTTCCCTACTTTTTTTTCTCCACATGTTTGTCCTTTGGGTAGAGGAAGGCTACAGATTTCTTTGAGTTAATTTTATATTCACCCACTTTGCTGAACTTGTTTTCAGTTTTAGAAGTTCTCTGGTGGAATTTTTGGAGTCACTTTAGTACACTATCATGTCATATGCAAACAGGGATGATTTTACTTCTTCCTTTCCAATTTGTACCTTTTGATTTTCTTTCACTGTCTAATTGCTCTGGCCAGGAATTTCAGTACTATGCTGAATAGGTGGGGGTAGAGTGTGCAGCCTTCTCTAATCCCTAATTTTAGTGGGATTGCTTCAAGTTTCTTACCTTTAAGGATGATAAAGGGGTATTAAATTTTATCAAATGCTTTCTCAGCATCTAGTGAGATGACCATGTGGTTTTTTTGCTTTGTGTTTGTTTATGTGGTGGATTACCTGTTTGATTTCCATATATTAAACCATCCCTGCAACCCAGGGATGAAGCCTACTTGATTATGGTGAATGATCATTTTGATGTGATCTTGGATTCGATTTGCAAGGATTTTGTTGAATATTCTTGTATCAATGTTCATAAGTGAGATTGGTCTGTAGTTCTCTTTCCTTATTGGGTCTTTGTGTGGTTTAGGAATGAAGGCTATTGTGGCCTCAAAAAAATGAGTTAGGTAGTGTTCCATCAGATTCTGTTTTGTGGAATATTTTGGAGAATATTGGTATTAGGTTGTCAATAAATGTCAACTTTCAACTGTGCTGTCAAGGTGTATGCTTTCTCCAGTTTCTTTTCAGAAGCACTCAGAGCTATGAGTTTTCCTCTCAGTAATGCTTTCATTGCATCCCATAGGTTTGAGTATGCTGTCTTTTCATTTTCATTAAATTCTAGAAAATCCTTAATTTATTTCTTTATTTCTCCTTTGATCATGCCATCATTTAATAGAGCATTGTTTAGTTTCCATGTGTATATGGGCTTTTTGTTGTCTTTGCTGTTATGAAAGACCAGCCTTAGACCATGGTGATCTGAAAGAATGCATGGGAGTATTTCAATCTTCTTATATCTATTGCGGCTTGTTTTGTGACAGATTATATGGTCAGTTTTGGAAAATGTGCCATGAGGTGCTGAGATGAAGGTATAATCTTTTGATTTAGGATGAAATGTTCTGTAGATGTCTATTAATTTGAATTGGTTCATAACCTCTGCTAGGCTCACAGCAACTTTGTTCAGTTTCTGTTTCCATGATCTGTCCATTGATGACAGTGGCCTGTTAAGGTCTCCCACTATTATTGTGTGGGGTAAAATGTATTTTTTGATCTTGTAGGGTTTCTTTTATGATTATGGTTGCTCTTGTATTTGGAGCATAAATATATATTAAGGATTGAGAGTTCCTCCTTTCGAATTTTCCCTGTAATGAGTAACAAGTGCTCTTCCTTATCTTTTTTGATAAATTTTGGTTGAAAATCTACTTTATTTGAAATTAGAATGGCTACTCCAGCTTGTTTCTTGGGGCCGTCTGCTTGGAAGTTTTTTTCCCAATGTTTTACTCTGAGATATTGTCGGTCTTTGTCTCTGAGATGAGTTTCCTGTATGCAGCAAAAGGCTGGATTCTCTTTACGTATCCAGTATTACAGCCTATGTCTTTTTATTGGGGAATTGAGTCCATTTATATTAACTGATGTTAAGGAATAGTGGTTGCCGATTCCTGCTATTTTTGCTTTTAGGGGTAGAATTGTGCCTGTGTGTCTTTCTTCTTTTGGTTTTGTTGCTTAGGTATTTTCTTGTTTTTACTAGGATGTACTTCCCTTCCTTTTATTGGGTTTCCACCTATAATTTGTTGTAGTACTGGGTTTGTGGTCTGATATTTTATACATTTAGTTTTGCCCTTCAATATCTTGGTCTTTCCATCTATGGTGATTGATGGTTTTGCTGGGTATAGCAGTTTGGGCTGACACTTGTGTTCTCTTAGGGTCTGCATGATGTCTGTCCAGGATCTTATAGCTTTCATAGTCTCTGTTGAGAAGTCCGGTGTGATTTTGATTGGTCTGCCTTTATATGTTGCATGACTTTTTTCCCTTACTGCTTTTAGTATTCTTTCTTTGTTTGGGGCAATTGGCATTTTGACTATTATGTGTCGGGAGGAATTTCTTTTCTGGTCCACTCTATTTGGAGTTATGTAGGTTTCTTTTATGCTCATGGTCATCTCATTCTTAATGGCAGGGAAGGTTTCTTCTACGATTTTGTTGAAGATATTTACTGTGCCTCTTAGTTGATATTCTTCATCCTCTTCTATCCCTATTATCCTTAGGTTTGGTCTTCTCTTTGTGTCCTGGATCTCCTGGATATTTTGGGTTAGGAGCTTTTTGGCTTTTGCATCTTATCTGACTGTTTTATCTATGTTTTCCATGTTGTCTTTGGCCACTGAGATTCTCTCTTCCATCTCTTGTAGTCTGTTGGAGATGCTTGCATCTGTGACTCATGATTTCTTTTTTAGGTTTTCTACCTCCAGGGTTGTCTCTTATAGTGTTTTCTTTATTGTGTCTATCTCCATTTTAAATTCCTTCTTTAATTCCTTCATCTCTTTGATTCTCTTTTCCTCTAGTTCTTTGATTTCTTTGAGTGTTTTTCTTGTTTCCTCTTCAAAAGTTTCTATTTCTTTAAGCTTTTCCTTCTGTTCTTGTTTAAGGATCTCTATCATCATCTTGAGGTATGATTTCTGGTCTGAGTCTTCTTTTTCTGGAGTGTTTGGTATTCAGCTGTTTGCTGTGATGGGATAGCTGCGTTCTGGTTTTGCCATGTTGTCTTGGTTTCCATTGGGTAAGTTCTTTCGCTTTCCTCTTGCCATCTTGTTGTCTGTGATTATAAGTTGTCTTGTTGTTAGTGATTGGTTCTTGTCTCTCCTGTGTACCTTGACTGTGTCCCTGAATCTCTGCTCTTCCTGGTGGCAGATGGCCTGAGCATTTGGTCATCATGCACGGGCCCTCCTGTTGGAAAGTGAGTCCCTATGGCAGAGTTCCTGCTCCCCTGAACCAATCTAGGGGTGCATGCTTTCTGCGTGCTCAGCCCAAATCTCTCTGTGCCCAGGCTACTTGCAGTGCAGTCTCACCAGGCCTGTGTCCCTGGATCTCTGCTGTTCCTGGTGGCCAATGTCCTGAGCTTTTGTTCAGCATGCATAGGCCCTCTGGGTGGATACTGAGATCCTATGGCAGAGTTCCTGCTCCTCTGAACCAATGGAGGGGTGGGCGTTTTCCATGTGCTTGGCCCAGACCTCTCTGTGCCCTGATACTTACAACGCAGTTTCACCAGGCCTCTGTCCCTGGATCTCCGCTGTTCCCGGTGGCAGATGGCCTGAGCGTTTGGTCCCGATATTTCTCTTAATTTAGATTAGATGTACTTCAGCAAAGTAATACAATGATTCCTGTAGCCCCCACATCCCAAGATAATTATTGTTGTAAGACTTGAAGTATTAAAGATTTAAAGTGAGATTATTAGAGGTTTCTGTCCTACTTTATAATATAATCATGAATGTTTCTCTGAAATATTAATTGTTAATATTGACATGAAAGCTTAGGTTATGAACACAAAGAATCAGACAATGGTTCTCTGACTTCATCCATAACCAATACAGCTAAAGGCGCTCTATCGGTATGCACAGGAACTGCCTGTGGTGACCCTACCTCTTCCTAAGTTCTTCTCACAGATCTAAACACTAGGAACACGGTCAGGCATGAACACTGTGCCAGCTTAGAAGATTCTGTCTCCGTGTTCAGTTTTTTATCAAACATGTGAAAATTGTAGTTTTATTAACTACAGCACTGTGTCGACCTCTTTGTCACTCATCTGACACTTCCTCAGACCACCAGAGAATGAAAAGTCTTCCTTAAAAGCTCCCTTCTTCACAATGCTAAGAAACCTGGTTTCTTCTGGTCTAAATCCTTTATAGAATTACATTTTTTTCATGTCATCCTAAATCTCTGTGTGTGACTTACTTTTTTATTGACTCACACTTCATTGTAAAAGAGCATGAAACAGAGACTCTCTTACTTTTAATTTTACAAAAACCTTTTATGGAATGTGATCTAAACAACCCCAGAAAACAGATACAAGCTTTTAAAATTTTGTTGAAATGCAAAGCACATCAGTCCTGTCAAAATAAATGTTAGCTCTGGATCAGTGTCTGGTGATATTTTCTTCCTAATTTAAGAATGGTCTGGAATAAAATGCTCTCCTAAGAAATTATGATTATGAAAATTTTTGATTGCAATTATAGTTCTGTAAATTTGCTTTCACAGTTTTGAGGATATTTTAGATGCATTAATGAAAATGTTATTATAGTTTGAATGAAGAAAAAATACTCAGAGAATAGCATGGGCATTACTTTAGTGTTGCATAACTATTAACATATTTTAATTAAATAAAACACGAATATAAAATGGATGCAATGAATACTCTTCAAAGCATTTCATCTGCTAGTTTTCAAGATCAGTAACGAAGACCCATTATTTGAAAGATTGGCATTAACAATATCAGTTATTTGATATTTCTGTAATTACTAATAAAATAACATTTTGGCAAATATAAAGATGTAAGTTAGAGATGAAGTGAAAGTTTATATGATGGCTGTGTGCCAAAATATAGATTTGATTTCTCCACAACAGCATCTCTGCGTGCTTATGTGTACCCCACATGAATTAAATACTTAATGGACTTATCATTACTTATTAATGTTTTCTGTGAGTTTATACTTTTGTGTAAACTTATTTTAGTATAGTAATGTTGATTTTTTTTACAGTAGAGTTAATTAGATGGCAGTAGAAATTAGGTCATCTCCTTGACTAGCATACAGGGTAATGGTAAGAAGTGTAAGGTATGATTTTGAGTATAGTATTTTATGGTGGAGTTGTGAGGTTAAATGGCATGATCTTTGAAGCGCTCAAAATTGCTTGCTAGTTTTTAACAGTCACAAAACTGTTTTAATAATTATATTATTAATGCAGGTTAAATGCATTACCTCAAATAAATCTTTAATAAACAAAAATGGATTTAATGATTTCTTTTTCCAAATAAAATTACAGTCAGTATAAAAGAAGATTTTAAGTTATTTCTCCCAGTTTTACCGTTAGGACATTCTAGCCTGTCAAAGTTAATTTCAGCTCTCAATTTGACATAAACTAAGAGTCATCTGGGAAGAGGTAATCTCAGCTGATAGGCTGTCTTAAACAGATGGGCCTGCTAATTGATGTGAGAGGATCCAGGCCCCTGTGGTAGTACAATCCTTAGTGAGGTAGGTATGGATGGATAAAAAAGAAATGTGAACAAGCCTTAGGAAACAAGCCATGATCAGCATTCCTTTATACTTCAAGAAACATTTTTACCCTGGCTGCTTCTGATGGTGGATTGAAACCTGGGAGTACATGACAGAAATGCCCCTTCTTTCAGCAAGTTGGTCAAGGATTCAACACTGCAACAGAAATCAAGACAATTTTCCTTAAAGGGACTCTTCATTATTCTGAACTAGTTAAAAATCTCTTCTCTAATTGCATTCTTGCCACTTGTAATAATTTATTGTTGCATTTCTGAATATATATATATATATATAATTTTTCTTCTTTGAATGTTTTTAATATAAAAAATAATTCCATTTCAAATAAACAATACACATATATTTAATAGAAAAATCATTTTTGGTTATAATAGGATTGGAGCAAAGAGTTAATGTTTATTAAGCAATTAGTCTTTAGTTAACTGATACTGACTAGTCATAATACAAAATGTCAAAATTATGAGGTATCTGTGCACCAGAGCTTTCATTAGAAACTGTAGAATATTTTAAATGGCATTCACAAAAAATGACTGATGGCAATTGTGTGCTGTTATTATCACATCCCATTCAGAACATTCTCAATCACGATGGAAAAAGTAGAGAAGGTGCTTCTGTTTTATCTGTTGGAGGGCTGATCAGTCATTTTTAAAATGAAGGTCCTTATCTGCTAGAGCTTGTTATCTGAGTTTTGTTTTGAGTTAAAAAAAGAAAACCAACAACAACAAACAACAACTGACAGACAAGTCAGAGATTATTCATTATCAGGGTGAGTAAACCACAAAATGGGTTCTTCATGAGCACTGGCAACAACCTAAACACCTAGGCTAAAGGAACCGCTTAAATAAGGGCTGAGAAAAAAAAAGAACATGCAGTGACATAGAATGACAATAATGTCAGTTTGTACTTATGAACCAGTTTTCACATGTTGTTGAGTTTCTCTCCCTGATACTCTGACATTTCCCAAGTTTTTATTGGTTTAGACACATTGATTTAAAATATAAACTGTGCTTAAACTCTGAAAAGACTTTGGTAACTCACTTGAATATAAATTCACATCAGGCAGCATTGAAACTGATACAAGAAAAATTAGCATTTGATTTATATTTCAGTATTTTATTGTTTCTACACATTTGAGAAAATAAATTTAAGTTATATCCAAAATATATTTTATCAGAATGTCTTTAATGGTTTGAACACATGATCTATCTTCCTCCTAGGTCACAGAACACTGTACAGATCTACATGTAAAGAATATATAAAATAAGTGCTTACATCATCATTAAAAGTTAATCATTACTATAATAATATAGCTACATGTATACATATATATGTATATTTATAAAATAAGTATAAATGTAAACATTTTTGGTAAACCGTTAAGTCTTTAATGCAAATATTCTATGGATGGACCTTTATTTTTGTCTTTCTAAAATTCCCTAAAATGTTCTACTTTCATGTTTATGTTTTATCTTTCTTTCTGAGATAAGGTGTTGCTATGTTTATCAATCTGGCCTGGAGCTTACTAAGTAACTCAGACTGTCCTGAGACTATTGAACCAACTTACTCAATTTCCAAACTACTGCAATTCTACATGTGGGGAAATATATTTTATTTTTTCAACACATATTGTTTTGAACATAACATGAACTGCATAAATAGTAACCAGAAAACACTTGATGTTTGTAGTAATTTGAATATGCAGTGTCCCTGTTAGGCTCAGACAATTGAACATTTGATTCTCACTTTATGGATTTGTTTTTGTAGGGAATACAAGGGTTAAGAGGTAGACCTTTAGTAGAGGAAGTCCCTAGCTGAGTGTGGGGTTGAGGATCTATACCCTGGCACTACTTCCTGTTTGGTGTCTCTTCTTTCTGGGCATAAATGAGATGTGATCCCCTAGCTTCCTGCTCCTGGCACCTTGCATTCTCCACCTGTTGCTATGTCCTCTCCCTGCCCCATTGATGACTTATTTCTATTCCTAAGGAGCTATTAGCCAGGCAAACCCTTTCTCACCCTAAGTTGCTTTTGGTTAGGGTACTGGTCTTGTTTAGAATTGGTTTTAGTTTTTGGTTTGCTTTTGTTTGTTTTCCCCAGAAACTGAAATGTAAGCAATACAGTGAGTGTTAGGTGTGGTTATCAATTAACAGAGGCAAAGGTACGCAGCCAAACATCTGACCAAGTGTTGAGACCCCAGTGGAGATGTTAGGGCAAGGATTTTAGGAGCTGAAGGGGTTTGTAACCCCATAGGAAGAACAATATCAACCAACAAGACATCTCAGAGATCCCAGTGCCTAAACCATCAACCAAAGAGTAACATGTGGGGGGGGGGGTCATGGCTCCAGCTGGATATGTAACAAGGGATGGCATTGTCTGGCATCACTGGGAGAGGAACCCCTTGGTCCTCTGGAGGCTCAGTGATCCAGGGTAGGAAACTGACAGGGTAGTGAGGCTGAAGTGAGTGCGTGGATGAGAGAACACCCTCATAAAGGAAGCAGGGTGAGGGGGAAGGGGGTATATGGAAGGGAAACTAGGAAATTAAATAATATTTGAAATGTAAATAAATAAAATAACAGATAAAGAAATTTATTTTTTCTTTCATTGTAACATGTTTCTGGAAGTCTCTGGAACAACTCTGAAATCACAAAATAATATCTGGATTTCCACACTGCATTCTAATAATTCAACTTTTCATTTTTCATTGTGTTTTGCTTAAAAATGAAAGTAAATATTTTCATATTATTATTGCTTCTTGAGACAGAAACACTACATATGTGTCTATTTTCTAGCTATCTGATTCTACTATCTATTATTACTTCATTTGAAAATAAGTTAAAACTTCTGGAATAAGTCTATAAATATTTTTCACTCACTTGTAGAATAAACAATGCTGAAAAATTAATTGATGTACTTAATGAAGACACATTTTACTTCTTAACCTATTTGAACTAGTATTTTGGCTCATCATTGGTCAGGGAAGAATTTCATTTTCTGCACACACCTGAAGCTCTTTCTTCTCTGTTCTTCTCTTACAACACTTATTCTGACATGTGAAATAAACCAGCCAATTACAACTGACTCAGCTATTAGCTTGTCTTTGAATAATATTATAGAATAAAGAGTGCCACAAAAATACAATATTATCAATAATGTCAGCTGCATTTATTGAATCTTGTTCTCAATTATTACAAACATGCATTTTTTTGTATCCCCAGGGTTTAACAAATGCATGCATTTTCGTGTTTTGCAAGCCTCAGTACTATTGGAAGGATTAGGCAAATCTCCAACCAAAACTATCTCTGTAAGTTACTTTGCACTTTGGTTGTAATGGTGTTATTAACCTCTCAAGAAAATGAATTGCAATCAATTTTAATTTTATAAAATTGATTTTCTAGCATAGTTTTCATCAATATGGACAATGATCTACCAGGAAGGTATCAAAATAAATATCGATAAAGTGATAGATTTACAACATTATATGTTGAGTAGGGGACAATACATAATTGTCCCTGAGATACTCTCTCGCAGATGAGCAAATCTAACAATTATGATATGTCTTAAAATCTTTGATGTTTGACACCAAAGCCCAGTGGAAAGTCTATAGACAGAGTGGCCAGAGGAAAGAACTTCATGAGGAAACTAGACCTTTGGCAAAAGTCTAAAGTCTATGTGAGGCTTAGAATTAGACGTTTTATGATGGAAAGATTTCAAAAAGAAGCAGAGAGATTATAAGAGAATTACCCCAAGGAGGAAAAACAGGTAGATATGAGGGTGATGCCATGATGTTAGAGAGAAAGTATCCTGAGACACCAGACAGAATGGTTTGCCTCTGAACAAGCCTCTATGAGGTTCAGATTTCCATGAGTATTTTCTTATCTCTTCTAAGAAGGACTAAGGCATCCACATTCTGGCTTTCATTCTTTTTAAGTTTCATAAGGTCTGTGGATTGTTTCTGGTTAGAATAGAGAACAAAATGCTCACAGGAGGAAATACATGAGCAAATAGAAGAGCAGAAATTGAAGAAAAGATCACTCAGAGATGGCCTCACCTGGGGATCCACCAAACCCAGTCACTATTGATGATGCCAAAAAGTGCTTGCTGTCAGAATCCTGATATGGATGCCTCCTCACATGCTCTGCCAGAGCCATACTGATATTAGATAAGGATGCTTGCAGCTAACATTAGGACTGAACATGGGTACCCCAATGGAGGAGCTAGAGAAAGGACTGAAGGAGATGAAAGGATTATCAACCCCATGGGAAGAACAACAGTATCAACCAACCAAACCCTCCAAGCTCCCAGAACTAAAACACCAACAAAAGAGCACACATAGAGGGACCCATGGCTCTAGTTGCATATGTAGCAGAGGATAGCATTGTCTGGCATCAATAGGACAGGAGGCCTTTGGTCCAGTGAAGGCTTGTTTTCCCAGTGTAGGGGAATGCCAAGGTGCCAAGGTGGAAGTGGGTAGTTGGGAGTGGGAGCATCTTTATGGAAGCCAGGAAAGAAGCAGTGGGAATGAGAGAGGTGGGAAAGGAGATAACATTTGAAATGTAAATGCAGGCAATATCCAATAAAAAGGATAAAAAAAATCAAGAGGTTTGGGTTTTCTAGGAGGAGAGTTTGTCAGACAGCCACACTAGTTAGCAACAGCCTTTAGTGTGCACATCTGTTCTCCTAGAGTAGCTGTGAAGATCTCTGTCATGACTGTTAGGCATGGCAGCAACAAATAGCATGCAGTATAGATAGTCTGGACCAAAAAGAAAAATAATCTGTCTTCTTGTTTGCAACAAACAAACAGAAAGGGGCCATTTGCCAAGTTGCTAACAATTTTATAGTTTCTGCAACTACTTTTAAAGTATGAACACTAATTTTTCTTGATCTTCTACAATCATATGGTCTTAGTGAAGAACACACATCTTCTTTTACACACTTTAATGGAGGTAACTTGCTTCTTACCCATCATTTCATTAAACTCGCTTGTGTTTAACAATTAAGCTGTATCATAGGTAGGAAAGAGAGTTTTGGCAGGTTAGATGGCTCAGTGGGGAAATGCACTTTCTACCAAGCCTGAAAACCAATTTCAATACCAGATCTTACACAGTTAAAAAAAACAGAGCTAGATCCCATGAGTTTCCCAAACCTAGGAATGAAAACAATGGCATGTGTGAGAGCCACCTCGCACATCGTTATGCATATGAATTAAAAATCATTATTAAAACACACAATTTAGAAACAGGCATCCAAAATATCCAGAAGGAAGATATACTTCTGAAATTTTCATTTGTGAAGAACAAAAAACAACTATGAAAAACATTTTTTAAGCTATTTAATGCTACAAAATCTATGAAAAGGTTAGGGAACAAGAGAAACATACTGCCAAAAACAAACCACCTCCCTGCAAAAAAACAAACAAGAATGCTTTCAACATTCCTTAAAGGAATGTAAATATTTGTGTAGGGTTTAGGTCCTTGGGGCTTTCCCCTGTGCAGGTTAGCACATCTATTTTTGTTGTCCTTATTCAGCTCATGCTAAAAACAACTAATAAAAAAAGAGACCACATATATGAAAAAAGAACAAGAAGGGGTATATATGAGCATTTGAAGGGAGTGATAGAATTATATTATAAATCTCAAAAAATAATCTAAAAATTTTCAGATAAAATATCTGTTCATCATACTTTTTATCTAATTTTAAAATATACTTTTCAAGGATACCTTTAGCTCATAAAATATTTCTTTGCAAATGTACCACTTAGGCTCTGGCCTGTGATATGTGTTGCATGCCTGACTTGATGTGATATGCTTATTATAGTCTCTGTGTCTGTGATGCTGTCTCTGTGGTTTCTAAAAGAGTTAACATATATTCTTGAAACTGAATCTGTATTCAATTGGTATGCTCAGCAATCTCTATGGAATGATTTATAAACCTGTCATTTTAAAAGATAACAATGGAAAATTCTCAATGAGGTAAATAACATTGCTACATCCCAGTAACAAAATTTCTCCTATCAGAATCACTTAAAATATAATTTTAAACCTAAGGCAGTTTATGGCTGTTGTTGGAAAAGTCAAGGAAACTGTTTTTAAAGACACAATACCCTAGACTTTAAAATACTGCCTTATTTCTTCATCATAACACTCCATTGCCTTGACAAACAGCAGCATAATACTGGAGAAGTGAAAGAGAGAGTTCTTTTGACTATTTGTGGGGGAAAAAAAGAGCCAGTTCTCCAAAATTACTAATGATCCCAGTCTGCTATACTAACATTTTAATTTATTTCTACGTAGTTATTTGAATTGTCAATGGCTAGATTACCTGAAGGTTTGATTTCTATACTAAGAGAGATGGTTCCACACAACTACCTCAAGAAATTAAGCTTTTGATTTTCATAAAGTTTATTTTCCATTTTCAAAAAAGAAAAAGAATAAAAATGATCACATCATTTAGTAAAAGAAGGGAACAAATCTATGTGCATTAATTGCTTGGCCACTTAACTACAAATAATAATGTACAAAATAACAAGAGAGTGATAAGAAAAGCAAACTCTTTCACTGTACAAAAAATAGATAACTTCATCATCATAGGCCATACAAAGATTTCATACAAAGGTTGTTGCTGAGCCTCACTTTTACTATATTTAAAGCAGCCTATTTGTTGTCTAGAATTAATTCTTCGTGGTACGAGCTATTGGTATCTTAATTAATCAACATCTTCACATAACTTATGCAAAGAAATGAAATAGTGCTGTATTCACAGAGTTAGACATGACAATGGCAGTATCTAATGTTATTGGCATCTGATAGACATGGCACTGTTTCTTTCCCAGTATGATCAGTCGACACATCATAAGGCAAAGAGGCCTAAGGGTGAGCTCAGGCTTCCTCATCAACTCAAGCAAAGGGAATAGGAGAATGTTATTTTATAGTCCCACTTGAACAGGCACATTGATTACATGTGAGACCAAAGAAGCCATGTACCATTAATCTTCTCCAGTTAGTCCAGCCAAGAATGAGTAACATGGGATGAAGTGAAACACAGCTATACTTGACAGTATCTACAGTGATGAGAACTCATGATGTATCCAAAAAATCATATGGGGTTTGTCATATGGCTCAGTGAGTAAACTGTTTGCCACAGGTCTCAGTCGCCTTTTAATCACTTTATGTAATTACTATAGTATGTTGACTTAAGCAACTTTTTAAAGGGGGAAAAGTTATTGAGGCTAATGATGATTTCAGAGGGTGATAATTCCTGATAAATCTAGTGAAAATCATCTCAATGGGCAGATAATCATGTCTCTGGAGCAATACCTGAACACTTATATGCTAATCCACCATCATTAGGCAGAAACGGCTAACTCATAATGCTGTGTGATTCTGAAACTTCAAAGCCCAACCCATTACATACCTCCCCCAATAAGGCCACACACACCTTCTAGTCCAATAACTTGAGACCATGAGTTCAGATATATAGGCCTATAAACACCATGCTCATTCAAACAACCATACCAATTATGTTTTAATAGTCAGAACCAGTATCAAAGCTGTAAATGGAAGTAACTGTTATATTACTTTCCCAGGGGAGATGGAAAAAATATCTGTTAGCCCCAGATAGGATGCTTATGACAGACCAAGTTAGCAAGTTGGTCTATGTCATCCAAGCTGATGAAGAAATGAGTTTATTGATGTGGTTCTCAGAAATGTGGGTGAAATATCTCATATAGCATGCAACACTAAGGCAGCAACGCCACCAGCAAGCCCACTATTGCTTTGGTGACCACTCACAAAAGCCACATTCCAGAATACTCTGAACTTCTTTCAGACAGTAAAACAGGAAAGAGAGTCTCCTCTGAGAAGCTGCACAGCTCAGAATTTTTTCTCTCTAGGTGTTTGCTTCTATAACATGGGAAGAAACCTATGAATCTTTTAAATTCCAGATGTTGTAAACATGTCATGTATAGCTACTTCTTGAGTTTCATACTTTACATCTCCCCTAAGAGAAGAATTGTTTTAATCAGGAGGAAATTGCTCCACAGCATGTACCAACCCAGTGCTTCATAAAGGAGCTGTAGGAGACACAAAAATCTCCAGAAACTTCCTGGCCTGGGATCCTGCTGTAGTCAGCACCATGACAAACAACAGAAGAGAGCTTGCCTCAAATGTCAGGCAAGCTTATCACTCAAATTTATCTTTCAAAAAACACACATACACACACACACACACACACACACACACACACATCATAGATAGAGAAATACAATGAACAATTAAACTATTAATTCAAGGCTAGGCAATAAGATTTTTTAAAAGTGTTGAGTTATTACCTAACCAAAGAAAAGCATGCCTCAACTAAAATACATCCAGGAAATTTTAAAAGCATCATGTCCTGATTGTGTACAGTACTCCATCCCATAGGAGAAGACAGTGTATTATGTGATGTCAGACATACTCACATAATTACTTATGCTCATCCTAATCTTAAAATATCCCACACATTTGTAGAAAAGGAGACTACATTTAGGTTTCTAAGCAATAGATTTTTCTTTTCATTTATGTATTTGTTTGTTTGTTTATTTGTTTATTTATTTATTCATTTTACATCTCAATTACAGATCTTGCTTCTCCTCACTGTGTAAATCCCTCCTTTTATTACTCCCACCTCACAACAGCAATAGATTTTTATATTACAAAAAACTCAAGATCCATCTATCATAATGATTATAGTTAGAGAATTGTAGATAGTCTTCTTAAATGTCAACTCTTTGACCTTTTTAAAAACAATGAATTAATATACTTCTTGGCATAGAGAATTTTATGTGTTATAGATGATGCTGTTAGAGATAGCACATGAATTATAAGTTGAAGCTAATATGTTAATTTAATAAAAGACGGTCTAAAGAAACAAAACAAACAAAAATAAATGAAATAAAATTGGGATTGAGACACTGGGTTGTACACAGTCCATTGGTACTGCACATGTTTAGCATGTGTAAACTACTGTATTCAATGCCTAATTTGAAAAAAGAAAGTACATCATTTGTAAAGTGGCACATTCCTTACCCATGCCAATTGATCCACTGGCAGTTATGTATTTTTAACCTGTCAGTTTGTTTGGATAGGTTGGCTTACAGTTTAAGAAGATTAGCCCATTCTCACCATGTCAGGAGGAGTAGCAGCATACAGATTGACATGGTGCTGGAGGAGCTGAGAGTTCTACATCTTAATTCATAGGCAGCAAAAACAATTCTGTGTACTACATTGGACATAGAGCATGTAAGTAACCAAAGCCTACCTTCATAGTGACATACTTCCTTCAACATGTCCACACTTACACCAAAAAGGCCACACCTACTAATGATGCCACTCTCTACAGAGTAAGCATTCAAGCACAGGAGTCTACAGCAGCCATAAGGACAGAGTAAACCTCTTAAACTGTAAGCCAACCCAATTAAATGTTCTCTTTTATAAAAGTTGCCAGGGTCATGATGTCTCTTCAAAACAAAAAAACCATAACTAAGATAACCCATTAGATTTTAGAAGGTTGAACCTTTGGGGAATTTTCTTTACCTCATTCGTATCTCCAGCCTTACTCAATGGATCACACAATGGATAGCTTTATGAAAGCTTCTCATCAGTGTGGTAGATTTTGTTTGCTAAATATGCCTGACCTTCCTGAATCTCCTGTCAGCTATCCCTCTCAGTGATTAGTGTCACGGGTGTGTAAAGTGATCAATTGTCAAACCCTATAAGCAGAAAGAACTAACACCAGCCATCATGACAGCTTGCAGGGATTCTCTCTATATATTGAGTTCTGAGAATGACACACGTTGAAGGATAGTTCATCAATTTGCTTTAACCTAATTTTAATCTTAATTCCCTCTAGCGAATTATAAAATGATTTGGTTCAAAAGAAATTTTATTCTTTCTTTCCTTTGGGTTATGTTTTTGCTTTCGATGTCTACCCTGAGAACTTTGTGCTTAATATTAAATATTCAGATCGGAAATCTTGGCTTCCCCCTTTAATTATAAAAATCTGACTATTATGTAGCTGTTCCTGTGCATACAGAGGTTTTCAGTGTTTTAATTACACTTACTTTACTTAAGTGTTAAAGGAAGCAACAGGCCTTCGATTGCTCGGGCACTAATAGTGCATAATATAACCAATTGCAAACAGCAGTCTAATTTGTTGATTTCAACTGAAGTGTAATTATATTGCTTCATTTGCTGAGCAAATCATATGAGAGTTTCTCTAAATCAGCCTGATTGTGTAATGAAGAGCTAATTACAAACAGCAGTGTTCTTGCAGTAAATTCATTGTAAGTGCTAATGCCAGGTTGGCTTCACTGTGACAATGGCTCATTAGTACATTAACAAAAGCAACGGTGGGAACAGGCCCAGTGATGGGCTGCTGGTCCCTTGGTTTCTGAAGCTGCAGTGATTACATCCTTCAACATATAATTACCAAGAAAATGGTGCTTGATTTAGGTTTTGGCAAAATTTTTAAAAGAACACAAAGACATTTTTAGAGCAAAATAAAATGATTTGGAAAGAGTTCCTGTCAGGCTTAATGTGAGCCTCATTACGGCAGGTGTGGCCTGGAAACCTGGTTTAACAAGGGGCTCTTTTAGATGACAGGCCATTCTTGACAACTTAATTTTGACATTTCACCATGAGATAACATGTCTGTCTCTATAATATGTCCCACTCTATAACACATATCTGTCTGTGAATAAGATGTGTGTGTCGTTTTCTGTGTATGTGAACATGTGTGTATGTCTGTGTGTATTCTATGTGTGTATGAGTGTGTGTATGTATGTATGCATGTATGCATGTGCACACTTATGTTGCTCCTGGCTTTTCCTGCCATTGGCACTAGTTAAGGACACAGCAGCCTAACAGCTAACTAGACACAAGTCAGTAGCCCCAGGCAGCTCCATGCTATTGAGAAACATGAAAGTGAGTGAGACAAGCTTTTCAATTTAGTTTAATGTTAACATCTAAATTTTAAATTTTGAAGTAGCTCCCCAACTCCACGCATCTGGACTGAATAAGTGACTAGCTCAGCTGAGGACAATGCTGTTACCTCTGCTACAAATTGTCTCTTATCCTTAGATATGCTCTCACTTTCAGAGAACTGAAAACTACCAAGTCTTTTGTCATTTTTTTAAAAAGTTCCCCCCCCCCTCTCTCCTCAGTTCAGTACCTCACCAGGTTTTGAGTAATGCCTTAGTGAAGAATGGTTCTCCCTCATATATATGAATTACATTTTGTTTAGAGTTCAACCTTCTCTACCATCTTTCAGCTATACTTTTAACACTGACGGTATTGAATTTTATATTACTGTGCCACCAACAAAACTAATTTTACCTATAATGTTCCCCAAAGCATTTAAGTGTCTTGTGTAAGGAGTCATTAAGATTAGAGATGTGAAGTTTAAATTTAGGCTAATCACCAGGACTTTTACAAATTATAGATTAACCAAGAATTGAATATTATAAAGAAGTAAAAGATTAAATAAAAAATAAAATTTAGTGATATGTTGTAAAAAAAATATGTTTGTCTGATGAATAGAAAACTTAGGTCAAGTTGTGTAAAAATGGTGGGATACATTTTATTCTTCATCTAGGAAGTAAAGACCATAGTCCACTGAACTTATAGATGTGCACCTCCCACACACATATACTCCACAACAGTTCATAGGAAAAAGCAATCTATAGATATTATAAAATAACTTTTTTCTTTTTAGAGCCCTAAGTACTTTTAATTTTTCCTATATTCAAAATTATATCAAAATTGCTAAGAAAAATGTATGTGAGGAAACCAATACAAATCTAGAAATAGTAACTCAAGATCTTGCAACTCATTAGTGGCTGGGCAGAAATAGTGTTTGCTTTCTGACTGCAAGTCCTTTACCTGCGACAAGACACATGCTTTTCCAAATTCTCCTAAATAAAACAGTGATTTTTCTGGCTTTTCAAGCATAAAAGAAATCTTCATATTTTCAAAAGTTAATGAAAAGTCAAAGCTGAGTGACTTTGTGTTTGTATGTGCATTGTCATACATCCAGTTTATCCTGATGCGTTTCTTCGTGGATAGATATCTACAGTGTCCTACCAATGATTAGCCTTTTCCCCTATGTTTTGTTTCATTTTTAGTTTTTGTTTTTGAGAAATGTTCTCATTTTCTAGCTGAGCCAAAAATGGACCTGAATAGTGTACTAGGCAAATTAGAAACTCATTGTAATCCTCCTGCCTCGTCTTCCTGATTGCTGTTATTATAAGATGTAAGCCCCTCTGTCGACAGTAGTTCTTGTAATAACTGATTTTAAACTGCTTTATTTGGATACATAAACTTAAATTTTTATTATTGAGTGTCATTGCTGAAAACTTGGGTTTTCAAGAACTTTGGGGGTAGCCTAGAGTGCACATAAGTTAATTAAAGAGCACTCAGCCTTCTGTTCTTCCTACCAATGGTCTATACTTGTTCCATGCTCATAATTCTAATAAGTCATTTGCTTGTTCTGTTCATGGGGATTTGTCTTATCTCCCAATATTAACTTTCCGAGATTAAGCTCCCTACTTAGACTATGGAAGGGAAACTAGTGATTGACATCATCAATGATTAATGCTTTGGGACATGACGGGAGCAGGGCAGAATATATTCAAAAATCATACCAATAAATAGGCTGAACTAAGTAATGAAAACACCTGAAGATGCAAAGTTTTTCAGGCATGTGACAGAGCCTCTGACAAGAATGCCACACACCTGTAGTAATGGCAACTGTGTGTTACGTTGCTCTCCTGGGCATTATGGTCACTTGACACATCAAATCTTCTCTGTTTGGATTTATTTAGGACCAATTGGAGTAACTCTGTAAGATACTGAACTTTTATATTAGAACAAAAAGATCAATGTTGATATAATGAATTCATTTCTGGAATATGTTTACATAAGAAAATATTACATGAACCTTATCTGATGTTTCACACACAAGATTCAGTAGCTTCTCAGGCAGAATAGTTCTATTCCACTTTATAAAACACTGAAGAAGCCATATCCACCATGGAAACAAAGGCTGCATTTGTTTGATTCTGCATTTGCATCATTAAAAAGAAAACAGGGCTGTGTCAGACCCCCACACACACCAGAAATAAAAGATTACAACAGCAGCAGCCAGGCCAACTTTTGAACCTGCAAGGAATAGAGAGAGTGGGGAAGGGAGGGAGGAAGGGAAGGAGGAAGAGAATGAGAAAGAGAGGGAAATGCGGCAAGGGGAAAAAATATGGACCGTCCAACACGAGAACATACAATTTCCTCTTCAGTGTCAAAGAAGCCCCACTTAGACCAGATTCCTGCTGCCAACCTTCATGCTGAGGAAGATGAGGATTGTGAGCAAGAGAGCAATGAAGATGATATTGAGACTTTATGAAAAACATTCTGAGTGGAAACCCTTTCCTAAATCTCGCTGATCCATTCTAGCCTCTGGCAAACTCAAGGTTAAAAAAAGGTGGGGCAATCATGTTGTTTCAAAAACTGTGCAAAGGATATAGATGCATTTCACAAAAACAATCTGAATTTCACAAAAAATTTCATGGAGAAATACATTCAGTAGTATGGTTTTATGTGCTTCATTGAAGACTGAAATATTAAGGATCAATTTGACTTTCTTGGTTTTTGTACTTTCTCAGCTCTAACTTTCCAGTCTCTTTCCTTTAGTGTGGTACTCTATTGGATAATGGATCTACAAATAGGTCTAACCAGGCCTTAGTTTCTTTTTAGTATGGGAAAAGGGGAATCGGCCTGTAATAACTATTTTTAACCTAAAAAAAAGCAGATTGAATATTTAACTAATTATATGTAATAGCCCTGCTGTCCTGAAATTTATAAGCAGAAGGTAACCTTAGAGTGTGATTTATTACTTCATTATTATTGTGTTTATTATAGATACAAGTTTTTACTTTAAAAGCAATAGTTTAATAACATTGTTTTGCTAAATATTTTGAAAGCATTATTTAAACAGAAAAGCATGCACACATCTATTAGAAATGTCCATTTTTCACTATTACTATGTGAGCAGGAAAAAAATGCTATTTTATTTTTCTTATATCTTATGATACCACTTGGAGATTCGAGTGAAGCACCTCTTCAGAATCTTTCTTGTCATTCTTTAGCTTTACTGATCTCTGAACTTGAAGCTGTGTCATAAAAAATCCTATGTACCTGCAGTAGAAGTACATTATATAGAAGCGAAAACTATGAGGTGATAGCTTTGCATGCTCAACTTTGCTTTCTCTGTACAGAATCTTTCTAGACAGGAAAGTTGTAGACTTCACCTAATACATTACTATCTATACCTCAACCTACACAGACACAACACAGCAGAGAAAGGACTTTGGGGAATGAAAAACCCCGTGTTAGGAATTAGGTGCACACTAATATAAGTTAGTGATAACAAACTTAAAATGGATTGACATGACTGAGAGAAGCTCATTTTATCACCTTTATATCTGTGTAATTTACATCAGCCAATTTATTAAAAATAAATAATATATTTCAATCAAATTCTGCCTTCTGTGTTTTGATTTAAATAATTTTTAGATTGAAAACTGATAATCCTAAAATCATACACTATTGGAGGGGACTGCAAATTATTTGTTGAACTAAATCAGTAGAATTAGTAGCCCAGGGAAGATGTTGCATAGTTTTATCCTTAGAATATTTAGTTGAGAGGAAGAATCTTTAAAACCCTGACCTGTCTGCTTAAAATTAAGCTACTATCTTGAAAACAAAGCTGTGATAAATAATATTAAAGCTTGAAATTATTGCCTAAATTATCCAGAAACTCTTTTAAAAGAACTATTGTGTTTCAAGATAGATCAAATATAGAATATAACTTTCACTTGATTCTCCAAGTAAATACGTAGATCAGCCATTAACATTTAACAATTATGAGAGTTGTTACCAGGAACCACAAGTCAACAGACATTCTTACTTGAATAACAGACTTTGTGTGGTCCACATTATCAACTTAAACTACAGTATATGATAATCACAAATCAAATTATATTAAACTGAGTGAGTACTAACATTTTGTCCTAGAAAATATTAACTGAAAAGAAGGAAGCTAATTTAGTTGAGTATCTATCGTGTCATGAGCAGCATATTAGATATTTTTATGCATTATCATCATTAACAAATATACTTACCCTACAAAACATGTGATAAAAATAATTTCTCAATTCTTCAATTGGACAGTTTTAAATATAGGAGTTGATAATTTTTTTGGGTTGTTATATTAATACACAATATCATAAATATTCTAAATATACACAAGTATGAATCTTCAGTCATCATAAACAAACATACAGTAATTTTTAAATCTGATAAAATTTATCTAAACTCATTAAACGTTAATGAAAAAGTCATGTTTCAAATAGTGCTCCTTTTGTAATTAATTATCATTTAAAAATACAAATTAAAATAATTTAGCTTATGTTACTTTTAGTTTTTATATATAGCATGCAATTTGAAATCCTATCTTTTATCATAGATATACATTAAAATGGTCATATGTATCCATATTGTTTTCAAGCAATGGCTTCTATTTTGTCATGCACATTTTCAAAATTGAGAACCTGAGTAAAAATAAATTTAGAACATTAAACAAGCACATATTGTTTATGACCCCTCCCCAGACTATGTTTTAAGATATTGTTGGTCTCTGTAGGAAGGTAACTGTTAAAACAGAAACTGCAGCAGCAGTCCTTAGAGGCAGCACAACTCACTAATTAGATAACTGCCTCAAATATTTGCATCATGATGCCTTGTGACTCAAGTTAGACTGTGAAATAATTTCCTAATCAGCAGTTATTTTAAATGTATCTTTTCTTGTTTCAGGGGTCCCAAAATATCTCATAAAGATCATCCTCAAATGCAAAGCATAAAAACGCATCTGATTTCTAAATTATTGTAGTATGCATGTAAACTCAAACACCATCAGTTCATTGTATGGGTTCCTTTATTGGCTCTTTTATTTCTCACATTATTCTCTGGTTTGCTTTATGATGTTGTGACACATTGATTTTTTTTCCTCCCTCCCACTCCTCATACTAGGAAAGTCTACAGAAAGTAAAGTATCTTTAACAATATGTAACAGCACAGCAGGAATCATGTTTATTATGGAATCAAGTAAATAAAAGACTGGCTTTTTATTGTAGACCAAATGAGCTATGTTTGCAAAGACCCTAAGATATGAAAGGTCACAGACTGAGTAAATTATAAAAATGATTGCTGATTAAATGTCTTAAAAGGAAAAGCTGCTTCGATTATTTTGTGAAATTTAATTATTCATCTTTAATATGTGAGTATGAAGATGTTTACTCAGCAAACATGAATGGATATCTGCTGATGAAGTGGTTACATTAGGACCAAAGGGCTTTTAATGTAGTTTAAAAAATGGTGAAGATTTATATAAGCACTCTGGGGTGAGCTCTTATTATGGAAAATGATGCATGACTGCTAAAAGAAAAAGCGAGATTAAATCAGTTTGTATTGGTGATGTCATAAACCACTAATGCAATTTGAGTAGTTTATAAATATTAGAAAGAGTTGGTAATGCAGTCACTGCATTAGTATGCTGATGAGATCTGCTTTGACCTTCCAAATAAACTCCAAATGAGTCATTTATTTGTCCTTTGAGAGTTAAAATTGTGACAATTTTCCTACCTCAAAGGGTTTTCTGTAAATGATTTTTCGTTTGTGTGACAGAGAATCCAAAATTTGAAATTAAATAATGATAGTATAAGAGATGAAAACATCTTCAGTGTATTAACATCTTTTTCACTCCATAGGACATGTTGAGTGTAAAGGAATAACACCCTGGAATAACCTGCCGTTCTGCGGTTGTTGAATTCAGTTTTACTTGAAGAAAACAAGGTTACCTTAGTTCATTGGGACACATGGTGTGCTGTAAAATGAAAAAAAAAAAAAAAAAAACCCTCAAATGTGTACCATGTTCATATACTTTTTTCAGCGCAACACATTAGATGCCTACTATGTACCCGTTTGTTTCTGGGCTTTGTGGATACAGTAGTCAAAAATCTTACAAAAATATTCCTGTATTCCTGAAGGAATAGAGATAGAAAAGCCACAGGTTAAATATAGGGGTTTACATAATAACTCTCTTAAGATGAAAATTAAAACAAGCAATGGAAGCCTTAAAATATATGATAAATTATAAAATCAGGGAAGGTTTGGAGGAAAATAAATGAGTAAGAAGTAAAGTAAAATGAGAAAAAATGAAGGGCCTATTTATTAGATAAGTTTAATAAAAATACATGTGAAAACTATATAGTTGTTATCATCTGAGATTTAATCTTTTTGGTAAAAGTTCAATGTATAGATATGTTATATATATACATATATATATAATATGTTTATACATACATTATATGTATTTATGATATATGTTACATAACTATATTTATTATGACAAAAGAAAATATTTAAAGTAAGAATATATTTAAAGTTGTTACTTTAAAAAATCTTCCTTTTTCTTATCCAAAAATGAAGAAGTCTTAGAAATAAAGGAGTTTCCAGTCTGAGGTCTCTCTGTCACGTAGGAGATTAAATTTATTAAAGGTGGATTAGATAATGCCAACACAGGCATAGGAACATAGCAGGGTGACAAATTTACCAAATAATTATAATGGCCACACAATAAGGTTTGTGAAGCCAATTGACTTCTCCACCAAATGTGCAGAAGTGGGCTGTGATGACACAGCAGAGTATACTTGTGCCCAAAAAATTACAACTCTAAATAGCCCTCCAACAAAATTTTATAACTTGTGAATTAAGTGTTGAGTGGTGAGGTTCACTTGTGCATGGTGCTTTTTTGTCCAATTTTAGCCAGGCTGAATATCATTCTGTCTATACAAGGGGATGCACATATTTATGTGTACATGTATGTGTACATGTGTGTTGTGTCCAGGGGACATCTTTGCACATTATAACTCAAATCTCATCCGTATTTTGTTTTGGAGACAGAGTTCCTCTTTGGTGAAGTTCATCATTAGTCCAGACTGACTGACCAAATAGCCTCAAGTGTCTATGTGTCTACACCTCCCCAGTCCTAAGATTCCTCTTATGACACTATCCCTGAATGTTTCTTCACATGGGTTACGGGAGCTGAGTTCAGTTTCTCATGCTTGCAGAGCGAGCACATTACCTTCCAAGCAACTTGCAGAACACCCTCATCATAATCCTTTGTCTTAAAGCACTACCTATAGTGGAAGTAGGACTAACAGGGTCAGACCTGGGAACTACAGAAGAAAGCATAACCAAGGCATTGTATATGGAGCATAAATAATGCTTTTCAAAAAGTCCCTGAAGTATAGCCCTATATGACTCTAATAAATGGTTGAAACATAAATATGTTACAGTCTAGAAATTTCAGAAATACTTGTTTCAAAGTGGAGAAGCCGAGAATCTAGCAGCTGTCCATTCATAGAACTTGATCCACAGCAACTTGTAATCTGAACAGTAGTATCTCCCACAAGAGTGCCCAATGGCTTGTGTTTTAGTTGGTTCCAAAGGCAGTCAAAATGACAACCAAGATTTTCTAGGACACCTGCGAACATCTCTTTGTGTGTAAAACACAGTAGCTATTTCCAAATTAACAATTATGTGAGAGGTGGTAAAGGTGATGGAACAAGCATTTATTCATGGTTTCCATGTCAATGAGAAAAAATAAGACTGCCTGGCTTCAGCTCCTCTAGTAAGCCCCAAATAAAATTAGACTAATGAGAGGGGACAGAGGACATGGACTGTTACCCCCTGCTTTTCTGGGGAAATGGATATACAAGCATTGTAATCAGAGATCTGATGATCTCAAATTATTATTTGTGTGGCAAATTCTTTGAAAAAATATATACGTGGTAGGCAAAAAAAAAAAAAAAAATCACCAGAATCTGTTGTTTTGAAATTCTGATTAATTTCATAAGTTCCCTCAAAAAAGTCACATTTTAAACTGATTTACAATTAGAGTTTAGTATATCCTTATTTTATAATAATGGAGAAGAAAAAATTTAATATATAACATTACAGATTTCAGTTCATTATGAATATAAACAAATTTGGTCTATAGTAATTTTAATCAGTTTTTATTTTTATAACTTTATTGGATATTCTCTGTATTTACATTTCAAATGTTATTCCCTTGCTCCCCTCTCACATCCCCCATCCTCCTGCTGGTTGCTTCCATGAAGGTGCTCCCTCTCCCAACCATCCACTCTCACCGCAGCACCTTGGCATTCCCCTACACTGGGAAAATGAGCCTTCACTGCACAAAAGCCCTCTCCTCCCTTTGATGCCAGAGAATGCTATCTTCTGCTGCAACTGGATCAGTGGATCTCTCCCTGTGTATTCAATGGTTGGTGTTTTAGTCCCCGGGAATTCTGGGAGTTTGGTTGGTTAATATTGTTGTTCTTCCAATGGGGTTGCAAACCCTTTCAGCTTTTTCAGTTCTTATTCTAGCTTCTCCATTGGGGTCCCCATGCTCAGTCTGATGGTTAGCTGCAAGCATCATCATCTGTATCAATATGGCTCTGGATAAACCTCCAAGGAGGCATTCATAAAAAGGCTTTTGCTAGTAAGCAATTGTTGGCAACAGTAATAGTGACTGGGTTTGGTGTGAATATATGGGATGGACCCCAGGGGAGGCACTCTCTGGATAATCTTTTCTTTAGTACCTGTTCCTCTATTTGTCTTTGTATTTTCTCCAGTTAGTATTTTGTTTTCTCTGCTAAGAAGAACCAAGGCATCAGCATTCTGAACTTTCTTCTTATTGAGATACGTAAGTTCTGTAAATTGATTCTTAGGAATTCCAACATTTTTGGGCAAGTATCTCCTTGTCAGTGACAGCATACCATGAGTATTCTTTTGTGACTGGGTTTCCTAACTCAGGATAATATTTTCTAGATCCATCCATTTGGCTAAGAATTTCATGAAATCATTGCTTTTAATAGCTGAGTAATACATGATTCTGTAAATGTACTACATTTTTTTCTAGCCATTCCTCTATTGAAGGACATCTGTGTTCTTTCTAGTTTTTGGCTATTATAAATAAGACTGCTATGTACATGGTGGAGCATGTGTCCTTGTTATAGATTTCAGTATCCTTTGGGTATAATCTCAGCAGTGATATACTGGGTACTTAGGTAGTATGATGTCCAATTTTCTGAGGATCTGACAAACTGATTTCCAGAGTGGTTGTACTACCCTGCAATTCTACCAACAATGGAGAAGTATTTTTTTCATCCACATCCTCTACAGCATCTGCAATCACCTGAGTTTTTTCTCTTAACAATTCTGAATACTGTGAGGTGGAATCTAAGGGTTCTTTTGATTTGCATTTTCTTGATTACTAGGGTTGTTGAGCATTTCTTTAGGTGCTTCTCAGGCATTTGATATTCCTCAGTTGAGTATTCTTTGTTTAGCTCTGTACCCTATTTTTAAATAGGATAGTTGGATTTTCTGGTGTCTAACTTCTTGAGTTATTTGTATATATTGTATTTTAGTGCTCTGTAGGATGTAGGATTGATAAAGATCTTTTCCCAATTGGTTAGTTGCTAGTTTGCCTTATTGACAGTGTCCTTTGCCTTACAGAAGCTCTGCATTTCATGAAGTCCCATTTGTTGATTCTGTATCTTAGAACATAAGCCACTGGTGTTTTGTTCAGAAAAATTTACCCTGTACTATATTTTCAATGCAATTTCCAAATTTTCCTCATAGTTTCAGTGTACCTGACTTTATGTGGAGGTCTTTGATCCTCTTGGACTTGAGCTTTGTACAAGAAGGTAAGAATGGATTGAGTTGCATTCTTCTACATGCTGGCTGTCAGTTGTACCAGCACAATTTGTTGAAGATGCTGTCATTTTACAATTGAATGTTTTTAGCTCCTTTGTCAAAAACCAAGTGACCATTGGTGTGATGGGTTTATTTCTGGGTCTTCAATTCTATTCTATTGATCTTCCTGCCAGTCTCTGTACCAATATGATGAAGGTTTTTGATTTTTTATTATGATTTTTCTGTAATACAGCTTTAAGTCAGGGATGGATATTTCCCCCAGAAATTCTTTTATTGTTGAAGATAGCTTACACTATCCTGGGTTTTTGTTATTTCAAATGAATTTGAAAAAATTGCTCTTTTGAACTCTATGAAGAATTGAGTTGGAATTTTAATGCGTATTACATTGAATCTGTTCATAAGAAAAATTGGCCATAAGTTCTATTTTTTTGTACGGTCTTTGTGTGGATTAGGTATAAGCGTAATTGTGGTTATTAAGAATGAATTGGATAGTGTTCCTTCTGTTTCAATTTTGTGGTATAGTTTGGAGAGTACTGGACTTTGGTCTTTTATTAAGGTCTGATAGAATTCTGCACCAAAAAGCAGCTGGTCCTGGACTTTTTTGGCTAAGAGATTTTGATGAATGCTTCAATTTCTATAGGGATTATGGGACAGTGTAGATGGTTTACCCAATCCTGATTTAACTTTGGTAAGTGGTATCTGTTTAGAAAATAGTCTATTTCATCCAGATTTACCAATATTGTTGAGTATACTTTCTTGTAGTAGGATCTGAAATTTTTTTGAATTTCCTCAGTTTCTGTTGTTATGTTTTCATTTTCAGATTTTGTTAATTTGAATACTGTCTTTGTGCCCTCTAGTTAGTATGGCTAAGGGTTTATCTATCTTGTAAATTTTCTCGAAGAACCAGCTCCTGTTTTTTTTTTTTTTTTTTTTTTTTTTTTGTTTTTTGATTCACTGTATAGTTCTTTTTGTATGACATCTGTCCAGAAACTTCTATCTTTCATAGACTCTGTTGAGAAGTCTAGTGTAATTCGGATTTGTCTTCCTTTATATGTTACTTGACATTTTTCCCTTACTGCTTTTAATCTTCTTTCTTTATTTTATGCATTTTGTGCTTTTACTAATATGTGTCAAGAGGAATGTCTTTTCTGGTCCAATCTATTTGAAGTTATGCAGGCTTTTTTATGCTTTTTCTGTAGGTTAGGGAAGTTTTCTTCTATGATTTTCTTGAAGATATTTAGTGAACCTTTCATTTGGGTGATTTTGCTCTCTTTTATACCTGTTACCCTCAGGTTTGATCTTCTCATAGTGTTTTAGATTTCCTGAATGTTTTGAGTTAGGAGCATTTTTTTTAAATTTCTTTGACGATTGTGGCAATGTATTTTATGGTATCTTCACCACCTGAAATTCTCTCTTCTTTCTCTTGTATACTGTTGGTGTAGCTTGTTTCTATGACTCCTGATCTCTTTCCTAGGTGTTCTATTTCCAGGGTTGTTTCCTTTCATGATTTTTCTATTGTTTCTATTTCAATTTATATATCCTGGGTTGTTTTGTTCAGTTTCTTTACCATTTTGCTTGCATTTTCCTGTAGCTCTTAAGAGATTTTTGTATTTTGTCTCTAATGGTTTCTACTTGATTACTTATGTTCTCCTGTATTACTTTAAGGGTGTTATTCATGTCCTTATTGAAGCCTTCTATAATCATGATGTATGATTTTATCTCTAAATGTGGTTTTTCTGGTGTTTTGTACTACCACTTGCTGTGGTAGAACTGCGCTCCGATGTTACCAGGTTGTCTTCATTTCTGTTGCCTAGGATCTTTTGCTTGGTTTTTGCTGTATTGTTATATGTAATGTTGATTGGTCTTGTTGTCTCTGACTGTAGCTTGTCCCTCTTGTGGGCCTGTGTGCCTTTGGGCTTAGGAGGAAGAGCACTTCTGGGTGATTAGCTCTCTGTGGGTAGATTGTGGGTCTCAATAATAGTAGGGTGGCCATAGCTCAAGGCAAAGATAAAGACTGGAAAGGCTTAATTATTTTTTATACTTGTTATTATTATTTTGCATTCTAATGCCGAAGAGGAGGTTTCATACGGGCCACCACTTGTCGCTACCGTCTCTGACTAGGCGAAAAGGAGTGACTACACAGCGTTCTTCTCAAAGCAGTTTATTCAGGAACCTTACAGCATGCCAGTGAAAATATTTCTGTCTCCTTTCTGTCTTTCTGTTTCTCCTTCTCTCTTCTCTGCCCCCAAGCTCAGTCCCTTTATCCTCTCTCAACTCTACCTCCCCAGTCAATGTTGCATGGGTGCAATTCATAGGTCTGCATCATCTGGCCTGATCTCGCATCATTGGTGCGCCTGAGCAGCTCGCACAGTGGGAGTGGCTAATCCTGGAGGTGGGAGGGAGTCCCAAGCACCATCTTTGGACTGCCGCCACACCCGTTCTCCACATTGTTATATTACTTTGAGGTTTTAATATTAATATATGATCTAGCCTCAGTTCATCATCCCCAACAATTCTTTACTTCTGTATTTCAAATTCTAATTCAGTGCTCTTTTTCTTTACTTCACAATTGGACCATGTTCCTAGTAATCAGTGTATAATAGAAACTATAGTGTGCCATTTTGCAGGTTGAATTCTATGTCAGATCTT
Organism: Micromys minutus; assembly: GCF_963924665.1. NCBI lineage: Eukaryota > Metazoa > Chordata > Mammalia > Rodentia > Muridae > Micromys > Micromys minutus. The sequence continues at coordinate 13,068,828 of NC_137983.1, forward strand.
ATGCATAACTGTCTATTATACTCTCTCTACATTCCCCTTTCTCTCTTCAGTCAGTCTCTTGTACCTACCTAGCTTCATGTCATTAACTTCATCATCTAGGGAAATGCCTTCTTAGTGAGAGATTGAGCATTGTAGTCAATAGCCTTGTAGATTATCTTGCAAATGGAGGCTTTTAAAAATATAAGAACAATTCCAAACTGTCTGTATCCTCAGGTGTCTCTGAAATTTCAACCCAGCTAAGTCACTCCCAAATGATCAGGTTGGCTGTTTTGAGCCACTGCCTTAAGACAACTCTTTTGAGGTAAATGGTATTTAATCTAAGAGCTACTGTGTTATCATAAAACTAGCAAATTATGATGCTCAACAGATTTCACATATTTTGGACATGTTTTTCATTATTCAGACAGTGTATTTTATCTACATGTTCATGGCAGGCATCTGGGGTGGGTAGCTAAGATTCAAGTGATGACTAGGGGAGCTAGAATACTCATATCTTCTAACCACACTTGTTACATCATTTGTGGCTTTAACATCCCTCTATGACAACAGTGGAAGACCAGCAGAGGAAAAAGAATGGGAAAATATATTCAAAGGTTAGCATTGAAATTCTTAAGAAAATAAATGCATCTAGAGAATATCATCCTGAGTAAGGTAACTCAGTCACAAAAGAACAGACATAATATGCAGTCACTGATAATTGGATACTAACCACAAAAAGCTCTGAACACCTCAGAAACAACTTACAGACTATATGAAGTTCAAGAAAAACATAGCCAAAAAAAATGAAATATCATTATGCTTAATCTTTCCACACCAAGGAAATTTTGACTATTTCCAGGTTAAATCTTGTTTTACATGTTTTTTATGCTCATTGTAACTAGTAAGATTTTAAAGCATACTATCAAACCTTTAAAAAAAAAATCAAGTACTGACAAAAATGTATTCATATACTGTTATGCAAAAATTCTTTTAAAATCTGTACATTTATCTTTGTTTTTAAAAATAAAGTTGTTCAATTAAAAAAAAAGAAAAGAAAAGAAAGCAAGCTGAGCAAGCCAGAGGAAGCAAGCCAGCAAGTAACATTTCTCCATGGCCTCTGCATCACCTCCTGCCTCCCAGTTCCTACCCTGTGTAAGTTCCTGTCCTGACTTTCTTTGGTGATAAACAGCAATGCAGAAATGTAAGCTGAATAAACCCTCTCCCAACCCCTGCAAAAAAAAAAAAAAAAAGTGCCAAAGTGCCAAGCAGCTGTACTGCCACAACCCATTGAGCAGATTCAGTAGATCCAAATGAATTGCAGATTAACAAAGCACTGGCAAACATCTAGCATCATCTCTGTTCTCCTTGTTGCTAATGACTTGTGACAAAGTTAGTAGCTAGCAATAGAGCATCTGAGCAATCTGAGAGATGTCCAGTAAAAATTGATGGCACTTCTGAAAGACTGTAGCTCATGAGCTGTGTCATTACATTTTGAACACTAACTGTTAGTGAAAAATTATATTCTGGCTAGTTTTGTTATAGGAATTTTAAGTAAATCAAATCTGAAAAAGTATTAGAAATGTGGTTTTAACATTAAAGCAATCTCAAGAAAGCCCTAGTGGTTAAAATATCAAAAGTGGAATGACATCATTTTAAAGCATCATTGAATATGACTTAATTATAAAAGGAAATGCAAATGTAAGTTCTCAAATGTATGCTACAGAGTTATCTAAATTCTAAACGTGGCATATTTTAAATTACTATAAAAATACATGGAAGCAGGAAATGACATAGTTAAATGAAGTACTAAGCTAATGGAATTCCACATATTCACACTCATTACTAAAGAGATTAATATTAATATTTTAATAGCTATGCTTTCTTTTTTCAAGTGAAGTCATGCAGGAACAAAATTATAATAAAGCAGCATATGATTGTATCTTGCTGAAAGCTTCAACCTTCAGTGTTTTGATGAAATCCATCATTGCTAATAAAAATTTTAAATCAAATATCTAATGTCCTTATGACACTCTCATATCCTCATAATTTGAAACTGAGTCAGTTATGATGATTCGTGACAGCAAGAATCAGAAATCCAACCTCATCATCGTAAATGTACTCTATTAATATAACAAAATTGGACAGCAAATGAACCAGTCATATAAAGCTGGTATCTCAAGACTCTTCTGGCTATTTTCAATGCTGCCTCTCTCAAAACCACAAAATGGCTATAGAAACAAAGTTTAGTCCTCAGCAGGATGACAGACAAAAGCAGCAGTGCCCATCGATTCAAATCTTTCATTAGGAAAGAAAAAATTTCATAAGTTCCCGTCTTCAGCTCCAGCAGATTTTCACTTAGTTCTCATTAGTCATGTAAATTTTCCCAGCTGAGAGAAGCTGAGAAAACAGAAGGAAGTCCAGAAAGACACTAGTAGACTTCATCATCATAGATCCACAGTTGCTATTTCCACACCTATAATTATAACTGTACCTGTCTCTGTAATTCATATATAGTTACATGATGGTAATGATGAAGATAGATACATAGTTACATAGGTAGATTACAAAAAAAATACAGGTACAGATATAAATATATAGATATATATAAGATACATAGATGCATAGATGAATACATGCATGCATATAGATAACAGAAAGATAGGTAGATAGATATATAGAGAGATAGAAGGATATATAGAGAGACAAATGTTAGATACAGCAACCTAAATAAGAGTAAACACATTTAATTACAAAGAAAATTTAAATGAAAAAGCATTTTAGGTAAGTAACAATATATATTACAAGAAGGTACTTTAGAACACATATAGCTGTCCTTTTGATTCTTGATTTTGAAATAGCATTTGCAAGACACAAAATACTCCTACTCCTGCAGAAAAATCGTAGAATGCAATCAAAATTCTTTCACTGAGTTGATACTTTATAAATTACACAATTTCTGTAATGTCAGCATTCAGAACAAAAACATGTTCTCTGTAACACAATTCTTTTTTGTGTGTTAACTCCACCTACAATAAAGGTTAATCTAAAACCTATGGTAAAGCTTTAAAATGCTGAGTTTAGGCCATAGTCTTTGTCCCCCAAATCATTCATTAATTTTCTTCTATAAAATCTTCAATCAAATCTCCACAGCTATTTCCTAAAGAATACCCAACCACTGAATTTATCTGGATGTTTATTGTCTTTATGTAGTGAGTCATTTTCTGCCCAATAGATATAAAAATGGCAACACACAGACAAACACACACATCTAAACACACACACATACACAGACACACACAGAGACAGATACACACACAGCAGTAATAGAAGTAAGTTATAGATTAAAATCTTATTTGTCTATTAGCTATTAAACCCTCTTGAGAATACCTTCTTTTTTCAAATTGTCACTATTCTAGAATTCTGGTGGTAACATTCATGTTCTTTCATGCAGTATTATTCCAAACATTATCAATAACAAACTTAATATGACACAAGCAATTGTTTCCAAATGTTTGTCCAAGAAAGGAATGTTCTCATTCATAAGCATAATAAATACAGCACTTAGGCCATGTGTATTTCAGTTGGCTTACATGGATTGCCATGATCTTCAGAATTAAAGAGATTTTTCCCCCACAGATTGTAATTCAACTGCTAAGGTAATTTAATGCACAGGGATTGCATTATAGTGACTATAACCAGTGGTATATCACAATATAAACATATCTCTATACTTTATATGTCCAACACAGCCATGTGAAAAATTATACCCCCACATAATTACTTAACTCTGCCAAAGAAATCTCCATTTAGTCTTTTCCTTTTGACTGAAAATAAATTCTTTTCTCATACAAAATATTCTGATTACAGTTTCCCCATCTCACAACCAGACCTTACACAGAGGGAGGGGAGGAGACCTTGGAATACTCCATGCAATCCTTCTCCTTGGAGATCAGGGATTCCTACAGATGAGGAAGTGGAAAGGATGGAAGAGCAGAGGGGATGGAGAACACCAGAAGAGCAAGGGCTCCTAAATTAACTGAGCAAGACTCATAGGACCTCAAAGAAACTGAAACTACATGCTCGAGGCCGGATTCGTCTACACCATGTCCTCAGTTTATATTATTGCTCTATTTTCTTTGAATACCATGTGTTCTCCAGATTCAATGCTCATGGATAACTGCCTAGAAGAGGTTACCTGGCCCAAAGTTAATGACATCTGGAATTGTTAAATTTGATTTGTCGACTTAGTATTTAAAAACAGCATGCAAATGAACCCCTGGGCAACTCTGAGAAATTTTCTAAATGAGGGTAATTTAGGTTGAAAGACCTACCTTAGCAACAAACAACAGCATTCTACAGTCTGTGGTTTAGAGTCCTGAGTACCAGCACTCATCAGCTTCTGTGTCCTGAGTATAGACACATGGCACCAGCTGCCTCCTGCTCTTTGGAGCTGTCATGTCCCTATGATGAAGAACCATACCCTAAAATTGCCAGCCAAAATACACACTCCCTTCCTTAAGTTGCTTTATAAGGTATTTCAATTAGGGTAATGGTGAAAGTAATAAAATATCATATTTATTTATTTATCTGGCTTATGTATATACATAAATATACATACATATTATATTTTATATGGAATAGACAGACAGACAGACAGGTAATATACCCAAAGAACACATTATTGTCAATTAGAAAAATTTAGATTACTTTCAGGGTACGTTTGTCTTCATCAAACACTCTGAAATCAGAGTTCGTAGGTGGTTCAGTCAATACATGAGACAGTGATCCTGTAGCTCAGAGACAATTTGTTGTTGTCTTTGTTGTTGTTTTTCATGAAAGCAAGTCCTATCTGTAACTGAATTTCAACCACACATAACAATACAACCCCCGAGTCTAAGGCTCAGGGATTATCTCATAAGAGGAGGAGGAAAGATAGCCAGAAGACCAGAAAGTTTGTTATAAGATTGTGTCTTTAAAAGGACTTTCTGTTTCTTTATTTATGAGATTATATTTTAATTAAAAATGTCTCCTTTCCTTTTCAGCTTTCATAACTCTTCTACAAAGCTCTTCCTTCTCTCTTTCAAATTCATGGACATGTTTAAAAGAGTTTTAAGAAAAATAGATATTCAGAGTATAATATTTGCCTTGGATTGAGTGAATTAATGACATTTTTACTGTATGTTCTCCAAATTTACTAGCTTCAATAAGCTGAAAATTAACAAAGAACAAATTCTAAATTATCAAAGCAGAATAATGTCCAAAAACATTAGAACTTTTATAAAACTCCATTTTACATAGTGTGGTACATAAAATAGTGCAGAAATTATTCATTAATGCATGTTATCTAACTTAGTAACCTTGACTATTTTCAATTTTTAAATTTTCATGTGTCTAGAAATACATATTTATAACAAATAAAAAGTGTTTAAGTTCATAATAACAATTAAAAGTAGGGCCATTAATATATGTAAGGCATAGTTCCATTTTCTCTTCACTAAAAACTTTATTAGTATAAATGAAGAAAATTTTAATTTATATTAGATTTAAATATGTAAAAAGGTAGCTACCAGATTTAGCTTTGAATGAATATTTTCCATCTAATGAATATTTTGATTAAGGTAATAAACCTTTAAAAGTGGAGATCATTATAGAAATGTGATTGTGCTCTAAAAAGCAGTAGATACCACCTAAGCCATGAAATATTTAATTTACAAATGAGTCTCTTTTCAAATTTAATTTCTTTTTGTTCATTCTCTTACTTTACAAAATTTAGGACTACTCTCAAAACAGGGCAATTTTCTCTTAAAAACTTACAAGCTTATGTTTTATATTTTCCAATATGAGTGTTCAATCCACTGTTTGTAGCTACTGCTGGCTCATTTAATAAGTAAAAGCACCTCAGATGATAAATCAACAGAGAAAAAAAATGAGAAAATCTTACTTTTATTATAGCTGACTTTTATTTTTCCTGTGTGTGTGTGTGTATGCAAGTGTATGTATGTTGGTATGCACATTACTACATGTAAGTGTGTGCATGAGTACATGCATGGGTGTATGTCTGCTTACGTGCGCACGTGTCTGTGTGTGTGTAAGTGTGTACATGTGCACATGTCAGTGTGCACATTTCTTCATGTGTGGGTATGTATGTGTTTGTGTGTGTGTGTGTGTGTGTGTGTGTGTCCATCACGTGCATGCATGAATGTTTGTGTGCATGTGTCTGCAAGTGTGTGCATGTGTGTGTGTGCTCGTGTAAGGGTGCATGTGTATGTACTCGAGTTGGAGACCATTTATTCTCAGTGGGTCCTCCACCTTATCCTCTGAGGCAGTATCATTTATGGGATCTGCTGCCTCTGCCATTTAGGGTTGGAATTAGAGGTGGAAAATTATGCCCATGGTTATTTGTCTGGGTTTCTGGGCATTTAAATCTCAATCACCAAGGGGCTAAAGTATGTGGTGTCTCAAACCACTGAGCCAACCCCTAGCCCCATACACGCTTGGTGACAGCTGACTGTGCCTGACTCCTCTAGTGTACTTTTCAAATTGGTTTTACTTCATAATGAAGACAGTGTTTATATTTTCTAAAGTCTTTTACTCTGTTTTTCTGCTTAAAGAACCATTTGATTAAACATTGAGTCTTCTATGTCTTCCTTCAACAAGGAAGAGGATGCACACATACACTCGCGACTTCAGTTGTCTGATATTTTGATCATCATCCATTTATATTTGAGGAAGATGATGATTTTACCCCTGAAGTTTTTGACTTTGTATAGATTCTTCATCTGTTCACTAAAAAATATTTTTGTGATATTACCATGATGTATTTTAGTATCATTAACCAGAGGCTTTTAAAATGAGAAGTGAATATAGAAGCAATTTTTTAACTTTGGTGAAGAGACAAGCTAGATAACACAGAATCAGCCATTTTAAATGTTTATATGTCAATAAAATTTTGTGTGTGCTATGTTATATAATGAAATATATAGGTCATTTGCCCCTGTTGAATGAATGAGTACTGGCTGTACAACCCCCTCCCTCCCCTTAATCACATACATATATGGCATACTGATGTGTAATTAGAAAAAAATTCAGTGGAGTTGTGGTTGAGAATAAACATTATATTAGACATTCTAAACACTGACACTTTCAAAGATATTTGAATTACTAAAATACATCACCATGCCCTTTTGACTTGTGTAAACTCTTTTGCATTTGACTTTTCTGGCCCCTGACAATTATTCTTGCCTTTTTGTGTATGGATGATCTACCAGTTGTAAGAAGCATAAAGTAAAGACAATATTTTATGCTTTCCTTTAGTCTTTATTCTTGTGTACTTTATAAGGTTATAAATAATTACTACCTTGTTCATTCATTTGATCCATGGGGAAAGCATCTCAGCTGCTGCAGTGTGAACTTGGGCTTGGAGTGAGAAGTTATTCATGTGGTTTGAGTCGGTTTCATTTCTGGTGCCACTTCATAATATCTTTACACTTTCGGATGCAGTCAGCACTTTCACTTCACTGAGAATCATTAATCGCTCTCTACTGACATCTGGTGTAGTTTATAATTCTCTTAATCTCTTTGTTAGCTAGAGGCAAATGGACAGTAATAGTTATGACCCCATTACAAAGTTTTCCCTATGATGAATTGAAGATGATGTATTACTTCTCCAGTTCTCTTATTACTATTTTAAAATGAAAAATAGTAAAACTTTTTCTGTTTCAGTTTTTTTTTCAAGAGTCTATGCATTGCATTAGGCTGACTCCATGATGTCGGGTATTAATGCACAAAATAGTCACTTATTTTTCTGTCCTATTCAGAAAGTACATGCTTTATACTCAAGTTAAAGCTGGACTTAGAATGTGTCTTGCTTTGGTTGATAGACTGTTAGCAGGCATAACAGAATAAGGGGCTATAAATTAACTTGTTTCGTTTGATTTGGTGTACTGGCTGGTTTTGTGTCAACTTGACACAAGCTGGAATTATCACAGAGATAGGAGCCTCAGTTGAGGAAATGCCTCCATGAAATCCAGCTGGAAGGCATTTTCTCAACTAGTGATCAGGGAGTAGGGCCCAGCCCATTGTGGGTGGTACCATCCCTGGGCTGGTAGACCTGGGTTCTATAAGAAAGAAAGTTGAGCAAGCCATAGGAAGCAAGCCAGTAAGTGACATCCCTCCACGTCCTCTGCATCAGCTTCTGCTTCCTGACCTGCTTGAGTTCCAGTCCTGATTTCCTCTGGTGATGAACAATGATATGGAAGTGTGAGCTGAATAAATCTCTTCCTTCTCAACTTGATGTTTGTGCAGGAATAGAAACCCTGACTAGGACAATTGGTTTCTCTAATGTTTTTATATATAGTAAAAAATATTGGATTCTTAGGTATACTTTTTGTCTTCTTGATGTGAATCTTCACACTGGGTTCTCGTGGAAGAAATTAAACCCATAATATACCCCTAAAGGGATGCCTCCATAAAATCCTTCCCACCAGAGCTCAGAAAGCTTTGCAGAAAAGGAGGAAAAAAGAATGTAGGAGTCAGAAAGAATTAAATGTAGGAGACAAAAAAAAAAAAAAAAAAAAAAAAAAAAAAAAAAAAAAAAAAACCATTGTAACATAGCCCAATTAAAGCACATATGGACTCAAAGAGACTGTGGTGAGTTGTACAGGGCCTGCATGGGTCTGCACCAGTTGTGTCCTAAAGCTGAGAGAAGTAGACACATTCTTCATTCCTAATTCAGAAGCTCCAGTGACTTTCCAATCGAATGTTAGTTGTCTCCTCGTAGATCTTTCTGGGGAAGAAACCACTTTTAAGTACCCTGCCGCCTTCCCAGTAGTAGATGGCCAACAGAAATCAGAAAAGAAACTCAATATTATTTTTGTAAGTTCTTTGTTTTATGATGTGTCAGGGCTTTTATGTTTTTATGGAATTACTGTGCCTGTGAACATGTGTGACTCTATGTTTCTACGTGTTCCTTGTGCTTTTTCATTATCTCATCTTCTGTTTGCTTGTTTCATCCTATTTTGACCTTTTGTGTTCTCTTATTATATTTTATACTATATTCTTTAGATGTCTATTTGTTTTCTAATGAGAGACAGAAAAGATATGGATCTGGTTAGAAGGAAGGTAGATAAAGGGGCTGGAATCAAAATATATAATAAAAAATCTATCTTGAATTAAAAAAAAATCCTATATCTTGAACCTATGTGTCATCAACATATCCTAAGGCAAAAATGCCACATGTTCACTGTAGATAACACAGCACAGTCATCTTATGGAACTGTTGCTGCTCTGGCAAACAATCACACCATAGACCTTCTAAATATATGTGATCTGTCTGGAATGATAAAATTGTAATGCCTCTAGCTGGAATACAGACATGTCCTTAGTACAAACCTTAATACTAAAACATGACCTCTAAGTGATCAGTGGTTCATTGAGAGCAGTCAGTTGCATTCAGACAATGCAGTTGAGTTTTGTTGAACTTAGTTTAGAGGCAGTTTTTTACTGAGACAGTTTTGTAGGGAGAGGTTCCAGGTTAAGACAGAACAAGCCTGAGAATAAAAAAAAATCCAAAAGATTTGACAAGACTGTCATGGTTAGTTTGAGGCCAAGAAGGATAGTTCAGTCAGAAGCAGAAATAAGCTAGTTTGAATCAGTAAGCTTGGTGAGGAGTTTAGGCTAGAACAATTGAGTTGAACCAGGCAGCCAGAGTTCAAAAAGAGCTAAAACAGTTCACCTTAAGTTCAGCAATAAGCCTCTGGCAAATAAAATTAACTTTTAAAATAAGCAAAGAATAAATATTTGTTGGGATCAGTAACTGCCTTTAGAGAGGTTGGTTATGCCATAAGCATATTATTGTGGTATCAGACAAATGATATAATATCTAAAATAACAATTGAATATTTTCTCAGGGCTCTTATATGTAAATGAAAGAAATAAGTTTTAACAGAAAAAATACTACATCCACATTCAAATGTGCACAAGAGAATTTTTTGCAATTCACAATAATATTCTTTATAATATCACATCTTAATTCAGGGTAGCTTTATAACAGCATACAATTTAATTCATGAGTTGCTAAAGGAGTGGTAGGTAGCATTTTCTACAAGATGTATCATTAAACAATGAAAATTTTTGTAATTGTTACTAAATTTGTTTTTATGTATGTTAATTATAAGGCCCATTATTTAGTTGTCTTTTCCTAATTTAAAGCCATGTGAGGTGGTACAGTCTTTTAATCCCAACATATGAGAGGCAGAGACAGGTGAATTTCTGTGAGTTCAAGGCTAGAAAGATCTATATAGTGAGTTGTATGACATACTATACAGAAACACCTGTGTCCACAAATGAGAGGGAGAGAGATGAAATTTATTGTGAATATTGTAACAGAAAGAGGAAAGTACTGTTATACTGGCATATTATGTATTTATATTATGTTTTTATAATGCATTATTATGTGGGTAGCATGCTATAGATACTCTGGTTTGTCAAGGATTAACTTACTGAATGGTTGAAGGTGTTTCTTTTAAAATTGTCTATCTTCTGTTTTATTGTTGAAGTTTTCTATTGTGTGAAGGTTCCACAAATCTAAGTTTCAAAACTTATTCTTCACTTAAGTTTTTTTTATATATATATCAACAAAAAGAGGTTATAATGTGACTAAAATTTAATTCTGTTATGACGAATCTGTATGTTTTAACAGAAATCATTTTGGCTCATACTGTAAAGAATCTCAAATGGGTTTTATGTCTACAGGACTTCTCACATGTAATCTTAACACTGCTATCAATGGGCTAGCCCTTGTTCAGGATAAACATCTGAGTACCTCAGACTGAGACATCTGGGTTTTTGTTCAGGCCTTGCTTGTTTGTTTTTGTTATTTTAATAATCCTCTTGGTGAAATGGGCACCCAGTACTTATCTCCATGCATCTGAAGTTATAATCATCATTCTGACTTTAAAATTATGCACAAGTGATCCAACATCCATTGAAGCAGAAACAAAGACTAAGTCCATCAAAGAGCTGCTTCATAGACCCAGCATCCAAAAAAAGCCCCTACATATTCTGACCTAGCCTTTTTGGCCATCTGTAGTTTTGGTTCTTGCTAACTGTTCTTGTCAACCAGGATAGTGGTTTGTACATAAAATACAAAAACAAAAACAAAAACAAAACAAAACAAACCCTGTGAGGATCTGGGCTACATGGACCAGTTCTCCATGCAGCCTCTGCCCTTCCATAAAGACCCTCTTTTCAGCCTTTTCAGCTTTAAGAGTATCCATGTGTATTCTCTTGTGAACTATAGTCTAACACTGCCTTTTACTCTTTGTTCTATCTCTAACTGTATAAAATTCAAAAATATCTTTTAAAAATGTGAATGATATGATTATATTTTCTTTCACACATTTGTAAAAACAGTTGTTTCTATAGTCTAAGCACCTATTATTTTGTGTATGAAACAAAAAGCCATTTTCAATGAAACATACACTTTAGATATCATTGCCTTTGTTGTATATTATGCATCAAAGTCTCTATGCAACCACTGCAAGCTGTTCAAGATGACCTTTTTTTAAAGTCACATAAAAATGTTGAACTTGTGACTTCTTTACTTTATTGAGTTTCAACTTTCTGAACTCACAGTGATAAGTGAAATTCTTTAGAATACAAATGAAATAATATGAAGACTGCTCAAGCCTATGATGACGATGGCACTCACCTTCTGTCTAGGTCCTGAAATAAAGAGTGGTCTATGGTGCAGAACCAAAACTCATCTGGTGTGCCCTTAAGGAAAGTATTAAATTGGCCTTTCTTTGGAAGCACTTCATAGTACTATGTATTATACACACAGGTACCAAAAAGTAGTAGATTTATCATGAGGCTAAAAAATAAAAATAACTGAATGCACTGAGAATAATCTGCTGTAATGAGAATTTAGAAGAGTCTGATCCAGCTTCATATTCATGTCCAGTGAGCCTCAATGCTGTGGTTATTCAGTTAAATATATCCTCATGCTATATACTTCAGCACATTGCTCCAGTCTGGGGAGAATACATCCTTAGAAAGTGATTCCTAGCTAGAAGAAGTAGGCCACTGGGAGCAGTTCTAGAGATTTTATACCTCAGAGCATTTTGTATTACATACTTTTATATTTTATTTTAATCAAAACATAAATATTTGATAAATATATAAAATAAACTTTTTTAAAATACTATTTTTATTTTTATGTATTAGTATTAGTGACATGCATACTGCAGAGTGTATGTGAAACTTGGAGAATAAATTTATGTAATCAGTTCTCTTTTTCTGTCTTCATGAAGAAACTGGGCAGTGAATTCATTCTGATAAACTTTTACAATAAGAACTTGCTAATAAGTTACACCCTGGCTCCCTTTGGATTTATTTATAGATTGTGTGATTATTCAAACAGACTAATTATCACACATAACTCACTCTCTGTTTTGGAATAATAAAAAAGCACTTCTCTCAGATCTTTTGAAGTTCACAATAAATATTGTTAACTAGAGCCACTTGCTGTGCTGTGGTAATGAACACTGGAATGGATCTATCTTGTTCATGAAATTTTTGCAACTATTAACTAATCACTTTCTTTCTTCCTTTTCTAGTTAGTTTTGCCAATTGATACAACTTAGAATCACCTGGGGGCTGTCTGTTAGTTTTTGTCCACATTGGATTGGTCTATAGAGAAATCTGTGGGGGATGGCCTTAGTTGAGTTAGTTGATATTGAGACCCAGCCAAAAGGGTAGCATTGGTCTGTAGGCATGGAGCCTGGAAGTGTCTAAGAATAGGGAAGCCTGCCTAAACTTAAGCAAGCAAGTAATATTGCAAGCAACTCATTTCTCTTCACACTTGACTGTTGATGCAACATAATTACCTATGTTAAGTTCCATCCTGGCTTCTCTACAACAATGAACTGTAACATGGGATTATAAACTAAATAAACCCTCCTTCCTATACTTGGTTTATGTAAGGATGTTGTACTATAGCATCAGAAGTGAAAATAGGACATATACCTTGTTCAAGAGAATGAATAAAGTGATGTACGTTTGATTGGTTTATAAGTAATATATGTGAAATAATGTCACATAATAGACAGAAACAGACTTTTAGTTGGAGGTGTATTGTGTTTAGTGCAGTAGAGGGGGTGTGGATATGCTCTGCTTTCCAAACTTACCAAACAGAACAGGTTTGTTTTGTTTTTTGTTTTAATTTAGGGTTATTATTTTGTGCCACATAGTAAGATCATTCAGATTGGTTGAATTTTATACCTGTAATTATTCTGAGTATTTTATGCATCATGAGATTTTCATTCATGATATTAGGTTTTGACAAACAGCTTGGTTGCTAAAATTTACACTAATGGTTCTCCATTTTCGAGACTTCAGCTTTTCTATGTAACAATATTCTGTAAATGGCTAAGCTGCATTGTGGTAATATATGTGAATTTTATTTTCTTCACATAATTGTGACTATTAGAGGGACTTGGTAGCAAAGGTTAGCAATTATAGCAAATAAATTCAAATTATAAAATGACTCAAGTATAATAGAAGTTTATTTCCCAGTCACATAACAATGATTTTCTGGTTCGCATGCAGCATGTGGAGGGCAGGGGACGAAGACTAGAATGATAAAGACCTGAGCACATTAAGGTTTCCAGAGTTTACCTAACATCCATTTTCCTCCAGCAGAAGAGAATTAAATTATAAAGGTGACACGGTTAAAGGTTTGTTGTCATGAGCAGAAATGGCAAACATTTTAGCTCCTATTTCATCTGTTGAAACTCAAGTTCATCATATGAACAGTTTCAAAGTATCTTGCATAATGGGTTTTAAATGTCTGTATGCTAACAGGGTTAGTTCCAAAATATAGCACACAAAAGGCCAGGGCTAGATGCTTCCGTACTGGTGTATGTGCATAATATATCCATACATACAGACAGACATGCGCACGTGCTCGTGCGTGTGCAAACACACACACACACACACACACACACACACACACAACAGCACAGAATTTATAGTGTAAATTGCACTCTGCTATATTGGTAGACTGGAGCCTAGCATAATCTCCATCGGAGAGACTTTACCCAGAAACTGATGAGAGCAGATGTAGAGACCCCGGAGACCTCTGGAGAAGGGGAAAGAAATGGATCCCCAAGTGGGGCATTCTCTGGATAACCTTTCCTTCAGTCTCTGTTCTATGCTTTGTTCCTATATTTCTTTTAGACAGAAACAATTCTAGGTTAAAAGTTTGCAGATGGGTGGATGAATCCATTCCTCAACCAGTTTCCCTGTCTAACCTCAGGACATGGTCTCCATAGGTTCTCTAACCTCTTTGTTGGGCATTTTTGGTAATGTCATCCCCATTGGGTCCTGGGACCTATTGCTTTCCTGGCATCTGGGGCTTTCTGATGGCTACCCTTAATTTCTCATCCTCTGTTCAATTTTCTGATGCTCAGATTATCTGACCACTGAGTCTCCTACTGTCCCTGTTCCTGTCCCCCAATTTCACCGCTCATTCTCTCTTTCTCCCAAGTCATTTCAACCCGCCACCTCCTGTGATTACTTTGTTTCCCCTTCTAAGAAGGACTGAAACATCCACTCTTTGGTCTTCCTTCTTGAGCTTCATGCGATCTGTGAGGTGTATCACGGGTATTTCAAGGTTTTCCCCTAATATCCACTTATGCAAACACCAAATCCAGACACTATTACTGATGCTAAGAAGTACTTTCTGACAGGAGTATGATATAGCTCTTTCCTGAGAGCATTTACCAGCGCCCGACCAATACAGATGGGGATGCTCACAGCCAACCATCAGAGACTGAGCATAGGGACCTCCGCGGAGAAGTTAGGAGAACTAAAAAAGCTGAAGGGGTTCCAAACCCTACAGGAAGAACAACTATATTAACCAACTAGACCTCCCAGAGCTCCCAGAGGTTAAACCACCAAACAAAACATGGAGCAAGTCAGGGCTCCAGCAGCATATGTAACAGAGGACATCATTGTAGGGCATCAGTGGGAGGAGAGGTCAGTGGTCCTATGAATGCTCAATGCCCCAGTGTTGGGGAATGCTAGGGCACGGAGGCAGGAGTGAGTGCGTGAGTGAGTGAGTGAGTGAGTGAGTGAGTGAGTGAGTGAGTGAGTGAGTGAGTGAGTGAGTGAGTGAGTGAGTGAGTGAGTGTGTGAGTGAAAATGTGAGTGAGTGAGTGGAAGAGCACCCTCACAGATGCGTGGAAAGGGGAAAGTGGTATGGGGTTTTCAAAGGGGAAATCAGGAAGGAAGATAGCATTTGAAATGCAATAATAACCAATAAATAACCAAAATAAATAACCAATAAAAAAGAAAAAAAAAAAAACACCAAGAAAAAGAGGGAAGGGGATTGTAGAAGCCAATAGAGTCAAAAAGATTACAAGAAAGTAAGAAAACGGCCCAAAGGATCAACTAATGAACACTCACGTGGGCTCACAGGAATTGAACCAATTACAGACTTTGTACAGGTGTAATCTAGGTTCTGTGAACATATGCTGTGGTTGTGTAGCTCAGTGTTCTTGACGGACTACAAACAGTGTGAGTAGAGACTGTCTAACTCTCCTGATTTGGGGATTATTTTCCTCCTACTGGGTTGCCTCACCCAGCTGTAATATGAGGGGATATGCTTGTTTTGTTAAAATTTAATATGTCAAATTTGTTTAATGTCCCTGGGAGCCCTGCCCTCTTCTGAATGGAAGGTAGGATCTGGAGGGTGGTGTGAAGGAGTGACTGGGAGAATAAAAAATGAGGAAAATCTTTTGTCAGGTTGTAATAATTGACAGAAAAATTAATAAAACAGAAAAATAGAGTATGGGCTCATTGCACTTGGCTTATTCAAGTAGTAGGATATGGAGAAAATTAAAATGTAAAGCATAACCTAGAACTGATACAAATTTTTTTACATGCATGTGGGTAGGAGTATATAAGATGCATATATATTTGTGTGTGTCTATATGCTGTAAATGATAAGTAATCAATACTTTTAACTTGATTGAAAGAAATTGTACTTAATCTAACTTCTCTCCAAATATGACCTGCGCAATGGAAAAATTAGGGACATAGAAAAAAATTGCACAAACATGTCAAGGTACTCCAGATTTAGCATGTAGCCTCATTATTTTTATCCTCCAATTATATTTTGGATTGATCTCAAACACATAGATGTAGAAATAGAAATGAGAAATAACTTCTGTGACTAATTAGAATTTTAGTTTTTAAACATTATTTTATAGTCAGTTAATTAAGGATCCTCTCTTGAAAAAGAGGTATAGTCTATTCTCTGTTAACAAATACAAAATTACTATGATTATAATGATAACTAAGTCTCCTGTTTTATGTATATACTTGGTGAATGGTTATATCTATTCTGCAAAATAAAAAAAAAGTTATCAAAAAGGATTATGAAAAGTCTTTAAGAATATACAAACTTGAAAAAAGGAGTATAATTTTCATTGTTAAATTGAGTTTTTAATTTTTCTGTATAACTTACTTTTATTTTAAATGACTTTAAGAGAACTTATCATATTTATCTATTCTTTATTGCTATAACAAACTGCCTCAGAGAGAGGACCTCATCTTATTTGGCTTCTAGTTTGGCAGTTTGAAAATCTACCCAGCATGACAACTGCTCTTAAGACAGTCGATATGGGTCACACCAGCACATGCCAGATGATAGGGACTCCAGATGTGTTTTAGGGTAATTCTAACCCTAACATTTATAGATATGTATATTTACACATTTGTATATATTTATATGGTGATATGCTTTTCTATAATTAGAAATTAAAATAGTCATTTCATGGTAAACCAAAAATAATTGTTCAAAATAACATCAAAATACAGAAAGCAACTGTATAAGTAAGTCAATTACTTGATTAAGCAGTCAGAATCTGCACATTGAAATTCTTGTAAATGCTTCCTTTATAGAAGAGTTAGGATCAAGGGTCAGATTTGCTTTTTGAGTTAATGTTTTACATTTATTTTATCATTATTTTTAAAGAATTTTATAAATTAATTTTATATTTCTATTACTTCCACCCACCCTCTATTTCCTCCAACTCCTTTTCCACCCCAACTCCACCCACTCCCTCTCAAGTTCATGAAGTCTTTGTTAATTATTATTTGTGTGCTTATATATATAATATGTATATATATATATATATATATATATATATATATATATATATATATATATATATATATATATATATATATTCCTTCCTCCATCTCTCCTTCTCTGAGCAGGTGCCCCCTCTGACCCCAGTTATCCCCCACCTGGCACTTCAAGTTTCTGCAAGGATAGGAACATCCTCTCCCATTGAAGCCAGAAAAGGCACCCCAGCTACAAGAACATATCCCTTGTACAGGCAATAGCTCTTGGGACAGCCCCATTTCAGTTCTGTAGGACCCACATGGAGACCAAGTTGCACTTCTGTTACATATGAGCAGGGAGGCCTAGGTTCTGAGCATGTCTATTCTATGGTTGGTGGTTGAGTCTCTGAGACCCCCAAGTGTCCAGATTAGTTGACTCTGTTGTCTTCCTGTGGAGTTCCTATTCCCTCTGGGACACAAAATCTTTTCTTCTTTTCTTCCACAAGAGTCCACAAGAACCATTCACTGTTTAGCTATGGGTACCTGCATCTATTTGAGTTGGCATCTGGATGGAGTCTCTCAGAAGCCAGCCATACTAAACACCTGTCTGCAAATATAACAGTTTCATTAATAGTGCCAGGGATTGGTGCTTGCCCACGGAATGAGTCTTAAGTTGTGACAGTTATTGGTTGTCCCTCAGTCTCTGCTCCATTCCCTGTGACTGAACATTTTGTAGACAGGATAAGTTTTGGGTTGAAAGTCATGGGGGAGGGTTGGTGTCTCTGTCATTCCACTGGGATTCCTGCTGGTTACAGGAGGTGGCCTCTTCTGGTTCCATATCCTCAATGTTGTGAGTCATAGCTAAGGTCAACCCCATTGATTTGTGGGTGTCTCCCTTATTCAATGCCTTGCTTTTATTCTGAAAATGCCCCACAACGCCCCACACATGTCAGTTGCAGATTTACATTAATTCTCATGGCCATATAGGCATTTCTCCTGTCTGTTCCCACACCTGATACTGACACCGCCATTACTTTCCCTATCCTCTTTCCCTTCCAAGTCCCTCCCTCCATCTGCCTCTTGTGACTCTTTTATTTACCTTTCCTCTTTGCTTTTCTTTTATTGGATAGTTTCTTTATTAACATTTTAAATGTTATCCCCTTTCCTGGCTTCCCCTTTGAAAACTTCCTATTCCGAACCCCTTCCCCTGCTTCTATGAG
The DNA here is from genome assembly GCF_963924665.1 of Micromys minutus. NCBI lineage: Eukaryota > Metazoa > Chordata > Mammalia > Rodentia > Muridae > Micromys > Micromys minutus. The sequence goes on from NC_137983.1 coordinate 13,087,160, forward strand.
GGTGCTCCCCCACATACCCAACTACTTCCTCCCACATCCCCACCCAGGCATTCCCCTACACTGGGCCATATAGACTTCACAGGGTTAAGGTTAAGGGTCTCTTCTTGCATTGATGCCTGATAAGGCCATCCTCTGATACCTATGAGGCAAGAGCCATGGGTCTTTCCATGTGTGCTCTTTGGTTGGTGTTTTAGTCCCTGGGAGCTCTAGTGAGACTAGTTGGTTGATATTTTTATTATTTCTATTGGGTGGCAAAGCTCTTCAGCTCCTTCAGTCCTTTCTCTAACTCCATCACTGGGGCCCCATTCTCAGTCCAATGGTTGGCTGCGATCATCTGCCTGTGTATTTCTCAGACTCTGGCAAAGCCTCTCAGGAAACAGATTTATCAGGCTCCTGTCAACATGTTCTTGGCATCCACAATACTGTCTGGGTTTGGTGACTGTACATGGGATATATCCCCAGGTGGGGCAGCCTCTAGATGACCTTTTCTTAAGTGTCTGCTCCACACTTTGTTTCTGTATTTTCTCCTGTGAATATGTTTGTTCCCCTTTCAAAAAAGAACTAAAGGATACACATGTTTTTCTTCCTTCTTCATGAGCTTTATGTAGTCTATAAGTTGTATTTTGGGTATTCTGAGCTTTTGGGCTAATAATCCACTTATCAGTGAGTACATACCATGAGTATTCTTTTGTAATTGGGTTACCTCTCTCAGGAAGATACTTTCTTGTTCCATCCATTTGCCTAAGAATTTCATGAAGTAATTGTTTTTAATAGCTGAGTAGAACTCCATTGTGTAAATGTATCCATTCCTCTGTTGAAGTACATCTGTGTTCTCTCCAGCTTCTGGCTATTAGAACCTAGTGGAGCATGTATCCTTGTTAGAGCATCTTTTGGGCATATGCCCAGGAGTGGCATAGATGGGTCCCTCCTAAATGAGATTCAAGCATCCTCACTAGTACCTTTGTCCTTGTTTGGCTACTTTGGGTCTGTGGCATGTAGCATGGAGGTTCCATTTAACCTCCAGCAGAAATTTTGCTAAGATAAAAAATCTCATTATGTATCAAGTGCTGGCAAGTATGTGGAGCAAGGGAATATACTCCTTCATTCCTGGTGGGAGTGCAAACAGATACAATCACTTTGGAAATCATTTTCATGGTTTCTCAGAAAAGCAGAAATAGTTTTACCTCAAGAACCTGCTATACCACTCTTGGAAATAGTGGTACAAAAAGTGTGTTCCAATATGCCGCACAGACACTTGTTCAACTATGATCATAGCAGCCATATGCACAATAGTCAGAAATTGTAAACAAAATAGAGAATATGGATAAATAATATGGATAAAGGAAACTTGATACATTTTCACAATGCAATACTATTCAGGTAGTAAAATCAAAGATATCATCTATTTTCCATGAAATGTATTGAATTTGAGAATCTCATCCTAAGTGAGATAACCCAGTCCCATAAAGGCATGTATTGTATATGCTCACTTATAAGTGGTTATTAGTCATTAAATGTCATTCTTCTTATCAGCCTTTACTTCCCTGTCACTGTTATCTAGAGTTTGGGCTTTGTGAGATTTCCCCATGCACGTTAGGATGTCAACTGGGATTGCATAGACATCCTGTCCCTTTAGTCTCCCTAAACCTACATGACAAAGTGTTTGGTGAATGTCTTATTCCCACACCATCCCAGCACAGAATGTGGAAGAACAGGCAGAATGTGAGAGAATAAGGTGATATCAAACCTGCAGTCATGACGATTACCCTGTAAGGCCGTGAGGAAGAACCCATCTGTATCTACCACTGAGGAAGTTTTGTGTTGACTCAGTCACACTCAGTTTTATGAATTCCCCTAGTCACAAAATAATACACTAAACCCAATCTGAATATCTTTATATGTCTAATTTTTCCAGTGACTAATTAATTCATTGTGATATAGTCCAATCAGAAATGTCTGGTATTCTATTATTAAAAAAAGATTTACTAAAATTTGATGATTCCAACAATTTAATCAAGTAATTGACTTAGTTATGCAGTTGCTTTCTCTGTTTTGATGTTATTGGTTTAAACATTATTTTTTTAAAAAAAACCATAAAATGACTATTGTAATGCCTAACTATGGAAAAGTGTATCACCATACAAATATATACATGTGTCTAAATATACATACTTACAAATGTTAGAGATAGAATTATCCTAAATTTTCAAATGACTCATAATATTCATAAGCTCATATTTAGTATTTGAATAAATAGTGTAGTTCTATAAATAGTTTGTTTTCTTAATACTAACAATTTTCAAAATATTTTAAAAGGCTAATCGCAATGTGATTTATGTACCAAAGGTATATTAGAACAAGTGTTCATGGACCCATTACTATTTTTAAAGTTCAGTTTCACTTTAAATAATAACAGTTGTGCTTTTATGTGCTTGGCAATCATCACCATTGTACTTACATCATCTACATACATGTAAATTTGAAGTTGAGAGAATCTTCATACAAACTTTCTGAGTTATAAATTGGTGCCATATGAGTCAGAACTCCCTTGTGTCATGAGGACCTGGGTTATCATTTGACAGCATTCTTTGCTGGTTGTGTTAAGAGGTAGATTAACTATTACACTAACTGTAGTATGATCTCATAAAATGAAGTTGATTTTATTAGTGTAAGATATCACAAATAAGCAAGGTATCTATAGCTGCCTTTATCTCATCTGTAATGTAATTCTTGAGTCAGTAAAAAAAATTCAAGAAATTGAGGTCACTCAGTATTGAAGGTGGAAGATAATAAAATATAACACTACTTGCATGCAGAATCTTATAACTGTAATCAAAGCAATGAGTGTGCAAAGTGATTCTGTGAGGGATTCAGTCACAGCTCCAAAAAGCTGCATTAAGTTATGAAGATATGATTTGATTGTTCTATCAATTTTCTTTAACATTTATTTTGGTAGCATCATCTGATATGTATGTAATTTTAAAAGAAATATGAAATGTACGTCGCAGTATGTAAATCTTACTGTGAAGGTTATTTTAGATGTAGGACTAAAAAGCATATCCAGAAATAAATTGGACAGAAACTGCAACATTTTGAGCAACATTGGAGAAACTTAGGAGTTTATTTCAAAGAATATACTTTCTTGGTAATCTTTTATTTCTAGTAACATGTTATTCTAGGTAATCAAGACATGTGATTAAACCCCTTAACTTACAAGCGGCTCCTTATGAACAATAGCAGGGATACTGGCATACAATGGTAACACTTCATTATTTATTCTAATAGTTTTAGGTTTATCTCCACCTCTACTACAGTCTACCAAATAAACTCTTAGATTCTGCTCACTTCAGATGCATTTTCCTACTCTGAAATTCTTTAGTACTTACTCCTTTTTGCACAATGTTGTTGTTTTGCTAGCATGGGTGTCTGCCAATGTCCTTCATCAAAAGACAAAAAAAAAAGTAAATTTCTCAAAAAAGGCTGATGGAGAAAGAAAAGTATATGCATCATTAAACTATGAAGAAGTAAGGATGCTGTTGAAAGTACAAATGGAGTTTTCCCACTGCTTTAATTCTACATGAGGTTATAAAGCACTCATGAATGAACATTTTGGTGAAGACTACCAGTTAAAACTAAAAGACTCAATGAGATCTTCAAACATCCATCATATTGTATCATGAAGAACTTGACTCTGGCTCACTTCTAAAAAAATAGTTTCTTGAAGAAACATACTTTCCCCAGAATCTGACAAAGTGACACAAGAAACAATAATCACCGCTTTAAGTGAAGTGATGTCTATGAAATAGACTAAGAGGTTTATTTTCAACACAGAAATACTCAGAAAAGATGGAAATCGATTTCCTGGTCTACTCTCCCTTAAAGAAAGCTACAAATATGACAAATATATGCATGGTAATGAAACAAAGCCTTACTTTCTCTAGACTCCCTCTGTCCTTTAACCAGTTCTTTAGCAGAGAGGGAGGAAGAAAAGAGCATGATGTTTGGTGGTTGGGAAAGTGATATGGATATGGGATGAATTGAGGGGCAAAGGAATGTGTTCAAAATAAAGTATATAAAATTCTCAAAGAATTATTATACATGAAACATAAATATTTTTGCATTAATTGCAATCTACATAAGCTGTTATGATTCAGAAATTTATATATACCTATTACGAAAATTACTCTCAGTACTTAATTTATAACAATGTTTTCCTTGAGACCAGCAGAAAAAGCAACATATAGAGCAGTTCAAGAAGCACAAAAGAACAGACATAATATGCAGTCACTGATAATGGGATGCTAACCTCAGAGTCTCGCAATGCCCCAGAAACAACTCACAGACTGTATGAAGTCCAAGAAATAAAGAAAACAAAACAAAACAAAACAAAAAAATCTCTATACAACAAGAAAACCTTGACTATTTCCATGTTACATTTTGTTTTACATGTACTTTATGCTCATTGTAACTATTAAGTTTTCAATGCATACTATCAAACCTTTAAAAAAATCAAGTACTGACTAAAAAATATATTCATACAGTTTTATGTAAAAATTATTTTAAAATCTGAAAAAAGTACTGACAAAAATGTATTGTATAATTTTATGCAAACAATGCTTAAAATCTGTAAAAAAAAAAAAAAAAAAAAAGAAGCACACAACCCACTTTGCCTTTCCAGTAACTATAACCTTCTAGGTCTATTATTATGACTCATGTTACATGTACTCATATTTCTTATCATGACATCATACATTTGTCCTCTGCTTCCTGTAGTTGAATATCATACCTTTAAATTTGCTGAAAGTAATTGAAACATGATGCTCAAAATTAAATGAAAACTATACAGTGAATTCTGAGACATGAAGCAAAGTGGGTTAGTACTTTGTTTGCCTTAGGTAGGAGTTGCTTTCAATACTTGGACTAACATATATATATATATATACACACACACTAAGGATAATACCTTTTTCTTAAGTATTTTTTACTTTATTTCAAGTGCATGTGTGCTTGCATGTTCATTTTTAGAGTTGCAGTCTCTTGTTCTTCTGGTGGGGAAAAGGTCATTGTCAATGGTAAGTGGGAAAATGGCAGGAAAAGTTGCATGCCTTGTTCCCCTTCCTCTTCTCTTTCTTAACCACCTAAGCAAGCATCTTTGCCCAAGATAATCTCCTACATAATGCTCCTCCCTACTCATTAAAGCCCTCAGTTTTTGTCTGCAGTGTATTCTCATACTAATCTACTTATGTGGTCTTCTTTAGTATGGACTTTTTTATTTCTTTTCTATGAATTTATGTGTGACTAATTAACTCTCCCTGTGATATCTATACATAATGTATTGACTTCAATATCATAACAGGCAATCATTTTAATGTCATTTAATACTTATGCTCTCATTTTCCTCACTCTTGTCCTTCAGCTAAAAATCGCTTTTCAGTTAATGGGTTTGTAAAGTCAAGAGCTAGCACTGGTCAGTTTTGTTTGATAGGGTATAAGTGTGTTGTTACTTGCAGTGTAAATATAGTACACTGTTGAATTCTCTTAAGGTGCATAGTAAATGTGTAGATAGTCACAGGCAGTTTTGTAATGTATACATTTCTAATCTATTGTTCCTAACCTGTTATGTTTGCAGAGAGAAAAGAATTTTTCTAATGACCTGTAAAATTATGTTAACTTCTACAAGTAGGAATTCTAAATAAACTTTTTTTAAAAGAGAAAAAAATGCTCCTGTCAAGGTGAACACAGTCTCTAAGTCACTCCATCACCAGTGTGGCTATGTCCTAAAGCAGGCCTTGTCGCTTCCTACAATGCACACAAATATGTAGCTCCTGGGCTCCTGATTATGATGTATAGAACTCTTATCCCAATCATTCCCAGTACAATAAACTTTATAATTAGTTGCTATTAATATTTTTCATGGTCTCTCATATCTATCCATATCGCCATTTTAATCTGTGTCTGTTTTAATTACTCACTTCATCATACACAGTTATGTTCCCATATATCTTCAACTGCCATGGCCTTCTCTCAGTTAAAAGTATAGTCTCTTGGGGGAAAAACTTTTAATGCTTGTTAAACTAACATATTTGTATGTTCTGCACCCATATCAGCACAACTAAAATTTGCTTAAAAAAAAAAAAGCTTCCAATTTTGTGGACACGTCTCAGTTTAAATCTCCAATGACAAACCTCAACTGAAACATTACTGTTGCCAAATATTAGACTATGAAATCTCAACCTCTATTATCACTGTGTTATACCTTGTTGTCTCTTCTCATACTTCTACATTTTCTGATATTTACTCAGGATATAAATTGGCATCTTACTTCACTGTCAAAGAAAATCAGGAGAGAATCCCTACATAATCTCCTTATTACCTCTTCAGGGTATCTGTGTTCATATTCTTTGCCTTATTTCCTATGACAATGAAGAACACTCATAACACTAGTGAAGGGTTATGCCCTTACTTTTAGAAAAGTGAATCAACATTCTACATTTTACCTACAATTTTTTCTTTTCTCACCAGTCTTTAAATAGTACTATACCATTTAGATTATTCTTATCACTACTACTGTGCTTCTGTTGTTTTTTAAATCTTCAGTGGTTTTTTCTTTACATTTTTTCTCTTTTTTTATTAGATACTCTGTATTTACATTTGAGATGTTATGCCTTTACCCTGACCTACTCCAATGCCCCCCCCACCTGCTCCAGTAGCCTTCAAAGGTACACTCCCTTCTGAACCCCATCTCCACACCATTGCCTTGGCATTCCCCTACATTGGGAAGACTTGCCCTCCCTGGAACAAAAGTCTCTTCTCAAATTGATGCCAGACACTGTTACCTTCAGCTACATATGCAACTGGATAAATAGGTCTCTCAAAGTATGCACAAAGGTTGGTGTTTTACTCCATGGGAATTTTGGAAGTTTTGGTTGGTTGATACTGTTATTATCTTCCCGTGTGATTACAACCCCTTTCAGCTTCTTAGGTCCTTTCTTTAGCAACCTCACTGGGATCCCCAAGTTCAGACCAATAATTAGCTGCCACCATGCTCAGCTCTATCTGTGTGACTCTACCATATTCCCTAAGGGGACATCTCTGTCTGGATACTGCCAGTAAGTACTTTTTGGGATCAGCTATCGTTCTTGAATTTGGTGACTGCATATGCGGTGGATCCACAGATGAGGCAGCTTCTAGATTATCTTTTCTTCAATCCCTGTTCTGCTATTTGAACTTGCATTTCCTCCCATTACAGTTCTGTACCTTTTTCTAAGAAGGACTGAGGTATCCCCATTTTGGCCTTTCTTCTTTTTTAGCTTCATAATGTCTGTGAATTCTATGTACTGACCTCATGATTCCTCACAACTTGGCCTTATCAATTCCTAAGTCTTCACAGCATAAGATTTGTTTTATTACCTTCAGTGTCTACCCTTTTCTAGAATATATTAGATTTGTAATCACATAGTATGACAATACTTTCAAATTGGCCTCTTTTAATTACTGATGTACATTTGAGTTTTCTGGCTTCCTAGCTCATTTATTTATTGTACTGAATAATATTTTATGGAGTAGGTGAACCATCATTCATTTATTTACTTACTAAGCTGTCACTGTCTGCATTATGTGTTTAATCATGAATACATAAGACTTCATTGAACTTTCTGTAGACAGAATAATTTCCTCAATCAATTGGAAAGTTTGACCAGTATTTGGCTTTGTATTAAATAGACAACAAAATTGTCTTCCAAGTGTGAAACCATCATACATACCTTCCTGAATAAAAGTTCTTGGTGCTCTATATTCCAACAAAGGGTGTGGATTCTAATGTCCTGGGTTTTGAAAATTCTAATAAGTATGTGTTTCATTGTAATTTTCATTTGAATTACCCAATAAAACATACTGCTATAAATATTTTCATGCCCTCAATTAGTATTCCGTTCTTGTGAGATTTTTCTCTACCTTGCAAGCTCATGTCTTATTTGTCAGCAGTGAGATCTGTTTTTCAAAATCTTTCCAAGGTTAGATCCTCTGAAAGATTAAGCTGAAGTCTTCAATCATGCATATGGATTATTATTGCCACTCTAGTTTAATGACCAATGTGATGCCTAAATCAGTTTTCACCTCATATGGATTAAGCATATGTACATGAAACTAGCTCAAAAATAAAAATTAAAAAATATTATTAATTTTTTTCTTGTTGGTTTACATGAGCTCTTATAACAGAAACTAAGTCACAACCGCAAGTGTTAGGCTGATTTTTTTTCTGATAAACTAATTTTAAAGTGCATAATTATATCTTTTGTTTTATATATATATATATATACTTTCATAAGGTGGGCTTGAGTAATATTTGAAAGTGGTTTGCTTTTTTAGTTTTGAAATCTTTCCTAAGATGTTATTCATTCTTTGTGATGTTTTCATTAAGAAATATATTTTTATTTCAATGTATGATGTTGGGATCCACAATTATTTTTGTATCAGCTAGATATCTTGTTAGGCTAATATCATTCTATCAATTAAAAATTGTTCCGCACTTCTCAGAAACAGTGATTTTGGAATATTCCAAAGTAACACATTAGTTTCTAAACTTTCATATCCTTCATGAGTCACTTTTCTATTGTACTGAGTTTGTAATTTCAAAGTATCTTATAAAGGGATAATTGGTACTCTGGCATCATTATAACTACAATTACCATAGGTGTATTTTTGAAGTATTTTTCTGAAGTAGCATAGTCAGTTAATTTTATAACATAATATATAAGTTAGCAGTGATAGTTTGTATTTAATAGACCAAAGGTAAAATTTTAAGTTCTTTTTCCATTTCCCAGACATGTGGGGAACTGGTTCCCTTTCTTGCTGTGTGTGACTATCTTCAAATGTATAATTTGTATAGCTACTCATAAAACATGAAGGTATATAGATGGGATTAGCCTGGATGTCTTATCCTGTTTTCTAATGTTCCACTTCTCATTTCATAGCTATTTTGTCATGAGTAAGTCTTTAATATATTTAACCATCTATTATATGTCTTATGGGGTGAGAGTAAATTTGTTATACCTTTACAACTTTTGCTCTGAAGAATAAATACAACAATAAATATTAGTAACTACATTAGGGATGATATATATTCAATAAATGTATCAACCACAGGTAACATTAGCTATCACAGTAGTGACATACTAGTTTCTACATGTAAAGTAAAAAGAATGGAAAAAAATTGTAAAAATATTTTAAATTTCATGTTCACATAAATAAACTAGGGGAACATTGCACAGTTAATATTCAGTATTTCCTAAGATGTACTTGTAAGTCCAAGTCAATATTCAGAGTTTGTAGTCATCCACAAAATTCACACGGAATGACTCAGTTCTGGTCAGACTAGCTTTCTTCTACTTTTCCTCACGTCCAGTTCTATAAACACATTCCCGCATACAGCTCTGCTGGAGATGTTCTCGTCTAAAATTACCCGAGTCCTGGAGTGTTCTGTGATAACAGTGCAGAGAGACTGTAATGTTTAAGAAAAATAATATTTGTTACCTACAGTTTGTTCAGACATATAGTGGTGATGTCAATGCCAATCACTTATAAAGTATATGCATCTTAAAAGAGAAACAAAAAATTTGATGGTCTGTACACATAGCTAAAGATATTATTGTTAAATAAACAACTCACAGACTATATGAAGCCCAAAAAAACAAAGACCAAAAAAAAAAAAAAAAAAAAAAAAGAAAAGAAAAGAAATAAAATGTATAGAACCTTCTCAGAGTGTAGTACACATGGACCTCAAATCATTAATAATCCAAGAGCTAAAATAATAGCCTCGTGGCAATTTTTGGTATTCACGGATCATTATGATTAATCTATACCCAACAAGAAATCTGTTTCCATGTTATGTTCTGTCCTACATGTACTTCATGCTTATGGTAACTAGCGGGACTTCAGTGCATGCTATCAAACCACTAAAAGAGTTAAGTACTGACAAAATATTCATATAATGTTATGCCAAAATGTCTTTAAACATCAGTAAATGTAACCCTCTTTTTTAAAAATAAAGTGGTAAGAGATAATAATAATAAAAAAACAATTACAGTGCATGGAAAAGCAATAGAAAGGGTGAAAACCATAGTAAAGTTGTTATTTTGAAATGAAGACGAATAAAATAGGGGCAAAGATATTGAAGAAAGAATTCATATATTGGACCCCCCCAGACAAAACATTCCCATTGCAAAATATACTGAGAAGAACGGTCCATTCTCTGCTAATTATTTTAAGATACACTTCAGGAAGCTAGTAACTTTTAATTAAAGAATATATTAAATAATGCAACTTTGGGAATGAATATATTAAAACAAGGATAAATATTGTTGCCTGATTGAGCTGATGAAAGAAGGCTACAGGGTTCCAATTTTCCATTTTTTTTAAAAAAGAATAGTAGTTCATATTCACTTTTTCCTTTACCTACTTGTTCTGTTTCATAACATTATAAAATAAACTGAAAATAAGAATTATCAGTACTTAAAATTTATGAACAATGTACAATACATATTTAGACTGCATATAAGAATTTTTTCTAAACTATAGCAATTTAACCGGTAAGAGCAGCATAAAATCAAAATCCTTCATTTTATCATTCCATATCATCTTTGGTCATGTCACACTTCACTAGATGCCTTCTGTGCTTTATAGTAAGGCAATAGACAGTCTGCTCATCCACTTATCACAGGGCTATTTCAAGACTTTAAGTGGAAGATTATTTGGAATGGAATTTCAAAATGATGTGCTCTCTGGCGCCAAGAAGGAGAAAATTATTTCAACCAACAGTAAAGGATTTTAAATTCTTTCAACAGGAACAAAAAAAGTAACATGTTGGTGATTTTGTTACTCATATTTATTTTTCTGTATATGTGTTTGTGGTATTCATGTGTGTTTGATGGGTTTATATACATTGATGCATGTGATATAGCCTGATATGGATGTAATTCTTTTTCTACTCATTTCTACCTTGTTGTCTGTAACAAGATCTCCTCACTGAAACCAGAGCTCATCAGTTTAGCTATAATGGCTAGCCAACAAAACCTGCAAATCTACTGGTCCTTACATTCCCAGTATGATATTAGGTATACAATTAGTTTTTTCATTGCCTATGGGTAATAGATAGCCAAATTCAGGTCATCATTCTTATATGGAAAGATCTCTATTGACTGAACATACTTCCCAAACACTTTAACAGTCTGCATGCACATTCAGTAGATGAATTTTGATACAGAATCATTATCAAACAGTTTTATAAAATTGAATCCAACTCAGAATATTATTAAAATTTTCAGTCCTTTGTAAATGAAAATGCCTTATTTAATAAATGAGATATGAAGAGATAATTTACTATGAAAATTTTTACCATATCAAAACTTATGTGATAGTATTTCACAGTTGCTTTCTATCTTTACATTTGGAGAAAATAATCTAGCAAGTTACTTAGAAGGTTTATTTTTCAACACATGAAAATAAAAGCCTTCAATTACAATGATTTCATAAGGATGATAATTCTTTTCTCCCCATGCAAGGTGTAATGTAGATTTCTATGGTGAAAGGTTAGTAAGAAACTTAGATTTGTAGTTTTAGACAGTGATGTGGTCTGATAAGAAATGAGATCTTGGATGTATTCTTTTATCTCTCTCTTTCTCCCCCCCCCTCTCTCTCTGTCTGTCTCTCTCTCTCACTCTGTGTGTGTGTCTGTGTATATATGTGTGTCTGTGTGCATGTGTGTGTACTCTCTATGCATATACACACACAGAGAAAAAGAATTAACTTTTAAAGTGACAGAAAAACAAGACTGGTTCAATGTTTGAGTTAATAGTGACAGATACAAGTGAGTTAGCAGAGATAATGAAAAGAAAGCTTTAAGTTCAATATTCTATAGATTGATATTTTTAAAACTAGTACATTTTGACTGTATGCCTTTATGTTGTTTCTGAAATTCTAGATGATCAATTGTTCAGGTTTATAACTTTTCAGTTCAATCTTTTATTTCTTAAATGATCTAGTAGTCCACCTTCTACTAAGAAATCAAAATGAAGAAAGCACCATTTGTAAGCCCAAATGTTGACATCAGTCTTAAATGGGCTCTTTTTATTCTGCTTCTTTACAATTGCCTGACCATGTGGCAATTACCCGAGGTAAGGCCATGGCTGTAAACCTGATATATTACCCAGAAGTCTGAAAGAATAACTGCAAATGACTTTGTACATTCGGTTTATTTGGACCTGAGAGCTTTGTGTCAAAGCAGAGAAACCTGTTTTACACCAAATCATTTGAAATGTTGTAAGCCACATGTTCTGAGATACACATACTTTTCATGTACTCCATCTTGCTCCTCCTGGGAGGTAAAGCTGAAAAATGGTACCTATGCAGGTAATACTCCTTAAAAAGTTCTTATTTCATGGTATGCATTTCATACTCTTGACAAAAACATTATGGGTAATATTGTTGAAATAACACAAGTAGCTGTGTGTCATGATACTTTTCTGTAATCCTAGCACCCAAGAGATAGCAACAGGTGAACTCAAGGACAGCGTCAACTCTATGGCAGTTGAAAATATCATGGGCTACAGGATAAACATCTTAAACCAAAAGTAAAAAAGTCTGAGAATGGAGAACAAAATATGACCTGAACTAACAGTCCATTTTTCATTGACATGGATCTAGCAGGAAAAAGCCAGGGGATGAGAATTCGATGTAGGTAGGGCACCTGGGATTAGGAGATGTTGCACAAATTATGTTTCATACCAAGAAAGCTTATTCAGAATTAGAACATCTTCTACAATTCTCCTAAAAGAAACAAATATAACAGTATCAGTAAAAAAAAAAAAAAAAAAAAAAAAAAAAAAAAAAACTACCATATTGAAGGACAGAGTCAGCAAGAAGCCAGCAAGCAATGCTGCACAAAAAGAATACAAATCCATCACAGATCAAACACACTGGGACATTGGCCTTTCTGCTCAGTATGAGGATGTCTTGAACCTCAGAGACCAAGAACCACAGAACTCTGAAAAGAAACCTCCTTAGCAGAGGCACTGCAGCTCCCAGGGAAAGGTATCCACAACTGAGCTAAGGAGTTCAGAAACTTCAGCCTTGATTCTTCTTGTTGAACAAATAATTTAAATAAATCACAGTGGGGATTGGTTCACAACATGTCTCAATGGTTTATGTTCCAAAATGAAACACACACACACACACACACACACACACACACACACACACAGCCTTTATATTTTTATATTCCTTAATCAGCACAATGCCTGGACCACTGCCTAACTCTATGTGGTAAATCCCAAGTTATTCTTTGCTACTTCTCTGTGTTTATTTTCATGGCAGAAAGTGGATGAGTGAACCTGTACCCCAGTTTCTCATGGTGGGCCTTTTGCAGGGAGGAATGTCTGGGGGAAAAGGGCTAATTGGTTAAGTCTCTAAGCCTTTAGGTTCCTCATTATAATGAAGATCTGTCTTGAGCCTACATGGCCTGTGGTCATGTCCTCACTTGTGGAGGAAGAGCTTGGGGCATTGCCCTATGTGACTGATGGTTATGAATCTATGGGGGGGGGGTTGTGGCCAGTGATAGCCTCCTAGTTACCTAGGAATTTTAGGTAAGCACCTACCAACTCTTAGGGTCACTGGGGTTTCAACCTCTCTCGACTGGGGACCAGGGTGCTTTTCACAGCCCACAGCCCTACACATTTAATATGACCTCAAAAAGAAGTATTCAAGACAAGAAACTCTAGTTATGCATTAAATGATGCATGCATATGAGAATTATCTGTCCCCTTCTAGACATTAGAAATCAGAATTTTCATGAGTTTTGCTCCAGAGAAGTATAAGCAACCATAACCAAACTATGAGTTTAAGAACTTGGTTCACAAGTTTCTTGAGTTTTCCTCATTTTAAGAAGGTTCCTATGATGAAATGGTTTAAATGAGATTTACATTGCCTTGTGACTATTTTGCCTTTAGACTTTATCAGTCCTCAAATTGAAATAAAGGAAAAACTCCAAGTGAATATTCTATCACTTCATTCATTTAAAATACTATGCTCTAAACATAGGTATATCTAACTACATAGATTTTCCCTTTTGACAACAGAGGTAAACTATTGTATTAAAAAATTAGCTATCTATACACAGACATAAAGAGTGAGAAATAGGCTGACAAAGGCACAGTCACAAGCACATAAATACACACATGCACACATACATGTACACACACAGCATAACATCCCTTTGAAATAAGAAAGCAAGAATATTAGAAATAATACATTTGGAAAAATAAAATTAAAAATCTGCCTTCTTTTGTTTTCTTCTGACCTCTGCCTGGAAAGAATGATTATGAAGGAAACACCTCTGTTTCCAGAAATGCTTGTGGGCGAGTGGTTTCTTTAATATTGATGATGCCTGTGTGTTCTTTCCCTCTTCATTTAAAAAAGTATAATTTGCCCCTGCACCAAGAAGTAAAAGTATCAGGCTCCTTCCTCTTTCTCCAGTTACTTATAAATTATTTGAAGACATAGGTAATTTTCTCCCCTCCTTCTTTATTGTGCATGCAGAAGATGATAAATAATTTTGTCACTAAGGGTGTAAAAACATATATTAGAGAGAAATATGAGGCTGTATACATGCCTAATGCTGTTATTTTAATATAGTTATTAAATCAGCACTCTCAGAGTATACTATACATTGGCATATAGAAGAAAATATTATTCTTATACTCAAGGCAAATGTTGAAACATTAAATTATCCATTGTCTTAATAAAATATTACATATCATAATATAGGAAAAACAATAGGAATATAATTATCACAATATCCGGAATTCCTGGGTACTAGGGATGGATATAGGCATATATGAATGACACCATAAACTCACTCAATCATCATACTATCCCAAATAACTAAACATTACCCTCCTCATTTGTTTATTAGTTAATCAATACAAGAGACTCATGGAAGACAGCTTGACTTTCAGATGATAAGAATAAAATTGCAACCAGATCTGTCTATCTCTTTCTCTGTATTTCTACAACAATTTATGACTTGGTAAAACATAAAAAATAATTCTTTTGTGATTATCTTGGAAGCCAGTGACAGGAGGGTCAAGGAACACAGCCAAGAAACCAGACTCAGAATTAAGCCACTTATAAACGACTGTAAGGAGCACATGCATACAAATGGAAGGACCTCACTTGCAGTTGCTGTCCAAACAGTTCTGCACCATGAATACGCATGGGACAATAAATGCCCATACATAATCGGGGGAGAAATCAGGGCTGTCCTAGCTTTCTGTGAAAGCATGGCTTATACCATATGACATGGGATATAGAGTAATATGACTTGATATGTTTCTAATTGTATGATGAGTCCTATGATGCTTTGGGGTCACATTATGAGTTCATGGTTCAGGGTAGGTTTGCCATTTACAGTAAAGAGATGCTACTCAGAAACATAGATCCAGAATGCAGTAATTCCTCTTTTTCATGATGGCTGCTACTTTGCTACTGTGTTAATTGGATTTCCATAGATGGCTTCTGGACAATTAATACTTCCAGTCTACTTGTCATTTCTTTTCTTTCCAAGAATATGATTTTGTCTGTATTGTCATTTTAAATTCAACCATTCCTAACTTTTTTTCCTTCCTGAAACCTAAAATTATAAAAGGGAATGGAAGCAAGTGTTAAAACCTGGTGGGCTTATGAAGAGATATGACAGACAACTTTGACATGCTGTCTGACAAAAGTGGAAGAAGTTTCTCAAACAGCAAGGAAGGGCTTTCCAAAGGTACTGTCGTGACACAGACCATTTTCATAATTGTTCCCTTAGCCCTGTCTGCCTACACTCTTCTTCCACTGCAAGTATCATCCACCCAATTATACCCTGCTCTAAAAGACTGAAGTGAACCAAATACCATCCTTTGGATATATGGCTTCACATACATTGATATAGACTTATAAATTTAAATAACCTTAGTAGCCTTTACATTTGCCATGCTTTGTAGGTATAAATTTTACATTTCACCATAGTAATAGAAGAAAGGAAATAGCTACAGGTGTAGAGACTCAGTCTTGATGCCAGATTTAAAACTGAGAGAGAAGAATCCCATTTGTGATAACAAATAGCTTTTAAAACATAATAAGAATGAAAATGATAGTTTTATACAGTAACTGTAGATACTAATGCATTTATGTCCAGTGTCAAGAGTTCAGTGAAAATGGTCCTATAATTTGTGCTTGCCTTGAGATCAGAAAATATCATTATAAGAAACTTATAGCTATTTTAGATAAAGATAGTGCATATATATATATATATATATATATATATATATATATATATATGTATGTATGTATATATCCAGCCACTTTGCTGAACTTGTTTATTTGCTGTGGAATTTCTCTGGTGGAATTTTTTGGTCAATTACATACACTATCATGTCACCTGCAAACAGTGATGTTTTTACTTCTTCCTTTCCAATTTTTAACCCTTTGATTTCCTTTTGCTGTCTAATTGCTCCAGTCAGGATTTCCAGTACTATGTTGAATAGGTAGGGGGAGAGTGGGCAACCTTGTCTAGTCCCTGATTTTAGTGGGAATTGTTTCAACTTTCTCATTGTTAAGTTTGATGTTATCTATTGGTTTGCTGTATATTGCTTTTATTATGTTTTGGTATGGGCCTTAGATTCCTGTTCTTTCCAAGACTTTTAATATAAAGGGGTGTTGAATTTTGTCAAATGCTTTCTCAGCATCTAGTGAGATGACCATGTGATTTTTTTTCTTTGAGTTTGTTTATATGGTAGATTAAGTGGATAGATTTCTGTGTATTAAACCATCCCTGCATCCCAGGGATGAAGCCTACTTGATCATGGTGAATGATCATTTTGGTGTGTTCTTGGATTGGATACACAAGGATTTTGTTGAATAGTTTTGCATCAATGTTCATAAGTGAGATTGGTCTGAAGTTCTCTTTCCTTGTAGGGTCTTTGTGTGGTTTATGAATGAGGGTTATTGTGGCCTTGAAAAATGAGTTAGATAGTGTTCCATCTGACTCTATTTTGTGGAATAGTTTGGAGAGTATTAGTGTTAGGTTGTCAATAATCTCTGATAGAATTCTGCACTGAACCCATCTGTACCTAGGCTTTTTTTTTGTTGGGAGGCTTTTGATGACTGTTTCTATTTCTTTAGGTGTTATGGGATTATTTAGATGGTTTACCTTGTCCTGGTTTAACTTTAGTATCTGGTATCTGTCTAGGAATCTAACCATTTCCTCCAGATTTTCCAGCTTTATTGAGTATAGGTTTTTGTAATAGGATCTGATGATTTCTTGAATTTCCTCAATTTCAGTTGTTATATCTCCACTTTCCTTTCTGATTTTGTTAATTTGTATACTCTCTCTTTGCCCTCTAGTTAGTCTGGCTAAGGGTTTATCAATCTTGTTATTTTTCTCAAAAACTAACTCATGGTTTTGTTGATTCTTTGATTGGTTCTCTTTGTTTCTATTTGCTCAATTTCTGCTGTGATGCATCAAGTCATTGTATTTTTCTCTTGGGATTTTACTTTCATCTTTTTGAACATTTGAGAAAATTTTCCAGAAGCTAATTGAATGGAAACTTTTATATATCAGCATGGCCTTAAACATTTGCCTTCTCTTAACTATTTTTTTAATCTACAAAAATCATTAAGGACATTGTCACAATCATTGCACAGATATCTAAAAAGGCTTAGTTCAGTCTAGAAATAAAAACAAGAAAATAGTTATAGGAAAACAAGACATTCAATTATTTTCTATAGTCACTAAACACAACAAAAAGAAATTTTAGGAAAACTCTAAATATCATTGGTATATCTTTTAAGCCTTATCTAAGTATGCAGTTATTTTAAATGCAAAAGATGTAGCTCTAGGCCAGCTTATTCACTACTGGTTTTATAATTATTTTATTATTTTCTGCATTTACATTTCTAATGTTATACCCCCAGCTCCCATTCCCCTTTCCCTCAATGTGCTTCCATGAAGGTGCTCCCTCTCACAACTACCCTCTCCACCTCAGTGCCTTAGCATTTTTTCTACTGGGAAAACATGACATCACTGGACCAAAGGCTTCTTCTTCCATTGATGCTAGACAATACTATCTTCTCCTACATATGCAACTGAAGCCATGTGTATATCCATGTGTGTTCCATGGGAGTTGTGGAGGGTTTGGTTGGTTGATAATTTTGTTCTTCCCATGAGATTTCAAACCGTTTCAGCTCCTTCATTCCATTTTCTTGCTCTTTCATTGGGATCCCCATATACAGTTGAATGGTTAGCTGCAACATCCTCAACTGTATCTATATCTCTGGCAGAGTCTCTCAGGAGGCATTCATATTTGGTTCCTGCTAGTAAGCACTTCTTGGCATCAGCAATCGAACTGATACAGTTTGGTGGCTACATATGGGATGGATCCCAAGGTGACGCAGTCTCTGGATCATATTTTCTTCAATTCCTGCTCCTATGTTTGACCTTGTATTTCCTCCAGTGAGTATTTTGTTCTCCCTTAAAGAAGGACTGAGGCATCCACATTCTGGCCTTCCTTCATTTTGAACTCCATAAGGTCTGTGAATTGTTTCTTGAGTATTCAGAGTTTTTGGGGACTATAGACAGAGAAAACTTTACAAGATTCCATGACATCCTGTGGAGTTTTGAAAGGATTAGATGAGCCCTTGTATTCATAGTACCATATCTAATTATAATCCTTTCAATTACACTAGTCTAATTTGTTAATATAAATACCCAAGGTAGATTATTTTCATTAAGGGGTTATTTCGGTCTTTTAGAGTTGAAGAAGCTACCTGTGATGATGATCTTTATGATGTGTGGTTCAACACCAGCAAAGGACAGGAGACACAGAATAGATATCTGAGTGCTTCTCTGATCTCACTCACTCTTCTTATCAAACTAATGGATTTCAATCATGAGACATCCATTTAAATGCTAATATTTAAATATTAATCTATTTACATTTTCTGCAGATGTCCACTTTGTGCAGCACCATTTGTTAAAGGTGATGTCTTTTTTTTTTTTCATTGTGCATTTCTGGCTTAATTTTTAAATAAAAATTCAGATGTCCATATGGTCTTATGTCTGGGTCTTCAGTTTGATTCCTTTGATTTATATGTCTCATTTTGTACCAATACCATGTACTTTTTTACCATAGCTCTGTATTACAACTTAAAGTCAGTGATGTCAATACCTCTAGAAGTTCTTTTATTTTTCTGGATTGTTTTAGTTACCCTAGATATTTTGTTCTTCTACATGGAGTTGAGAATTTTTCATTCAAGGCCTGTAAAGAACTTTTGGAAGAATTGTGATGGAATTGCAATGAATTTGTAGATTTTTTGATAGCATGATGTTTTTAGTACATTAATTCTAATGACCTATCAGTACAGGAGATCTTCCAATCTGATATCTTCTTCAGTTCTTTCATATGAAAGAAGACATTATCATTCAAGTCTTTTTCTTGCTAGGTTAGAGTTGCTCTACTATATTTTATATTGTTTGAGGCTATTGTGAAGTGTGTTGTTTCTCTGATTTTTTTCTCTGTCTACTTGTCATTTGTATATAGGAGGAATACTGACTTGGAGAATTTTAATCTTATATGGAGATACTTTGCTAAAAGAGTTAATGAGCTGTAGTAATTCTCCGGTGGAATTTTTAAGGACACTTATACTATCACAGTAAATAACAATATGTCTCTTTCTTTCTTGCCAAATACCATCCCCTTGATCTCCTTTAGTTGTCTTATTTCTGTAGCTAATAATTTAAATGCTATATTGAATTTGTGTATAGAGTGGATACCCTTGAGTTGTTCTTGATTTAAGGAAAATTTGTCTTTGTTTCTCTCTGTTTAATTTGAAGCTAACTATAGGCATGCCACAGATCATCTTTATTATATTAAGTATATTCTTTGTGCCCCTAAGTCTCTTCAGGCCTCATCTCTCATCCAACTCTTTATGACATAATTAAAAGCACATCGTAAATGTATTCATCTCTCTACTTGGCATGTCCCCATGAACTTTTTCTAATACTATAACCTCTAATGTAACAATTTCAATAATGATTGTCCTCTATCCTGAACTTCTTTCTTACCCCTCATTTAGGTAAATTACCAGTATGTGTGTTTGTGTGTGTGTGTGTGTGCGCGTGTGTGTGTGTACTAGTTATTTTTCTATTGTCTTTATTAGACATCAATACTAAGACAACTTATAGATGAAAGAGTTTACAGGGGACATACAGCTTCAGAAGTTTAGAGTCTGTGACCTTCATGATAGGGATCATGGCAGCAGGTGGACTGGCATGGCACAGAAGCAGTAACTGAAAGCTTATGTGTTGATTCTCAGGTTCTAGACTGGAGTCGTCTGAAACCTTCAAACCCACCCTACCAACAAATCTTCTTCAACATACCCCCTAATCCTTCCCAAACAGTTCCCAAAACTGGGGACATAGTATTCATATGTACGAGCCTAGGAAAAGGGGTATATCATTGAAAATACTATAGTAATCATATCTCTGCTTAGAAGTCTAATTTCTTTCTCATATATTATATTTAATGCATTTTCATTATCTATGAGTTGCCTTTCTTTCTCATTAAGTCTTGTTCCCACCACCACTAGAAAATATGTTTCACGGTGCTTTCATTTTGTCTTTTAAACAAAACCAAGCCTACACTTTCTCAGAGATTCTCTGCTTGACTTGAAGATATTTATAAAGAATACTACCCTTAAATACTTTTATGGTAGCATCAGGTTCATGGCTCAAATCCCAACTAAAACACTGCTGTCTCAGAGAGGACTTTACTGTAAACATCAGCTCTATCCATCTTCTCTATTAGCCTGTTTTGTCTTTCATGATGCTTAATATTATTTACTGCCTGGATGCATATCACCTATCTTCTCATGGGAAGTCAGATAATGGGTTTAATCCCCCATTGCCAGTCCCAAATTCCATGGAAACTTTTCTAACTATTCTAAAACAGGTAGGTATTCTCTGTTGACAAAATTAAATCAGCAGACAAGCAAAAGATTTGGAAATAAAGATTTCATGGTGATTTATCCAACATTGCATGTTCTATTGGGGTTTTATTTAAATTTTATCTTCTGGGAAATGTACATTTAGATTCTCTGATTTTAGTATAATGGACACAATTTGCTGTTCCCATCCCATTTGCTTCCCATATTTTAAATGTTACTAGGAGAGAGGTGAACAATTTGACTGTCCATTTCCCAGAGCACCCACTAAATCAGAACAGATATTCTTATATTAAATTATTTATAATGTTTTCTGCCAATAGCTGCTGGGCTTGGGATCAGACCACAAAGACCTTTTAAATCTCTATAATCAAGACCTGCAGATCACTGAACAGGAACAAAATGTTTTAAAAGTGCAAGTCCAGGGCCCAGATTTCAGAGGTTGATAGGAATTGATCAGGGCTGATTCAAGAGCTAAGTAATTAGAACAAAAGAGCTGAAGAATCTGGCTTCAGAAGATTATGCCATATAGTACAGGTCATGGATGCCATTACAATTATGTCAGGAACATAGTCATGAGGTAGCCTTAATATAATATACACCATTTATAATTTTGACATAATTCTGATTTACCATTAGAAGTGCAATCCGTATTCAATTTAAAATCATGTACATTTAAGTGGTTTAGATTTGAGGTACTGCACAAAAAAATCTGTAACATGACTCATGGATATTTGGTTTTCTTTTAAGCAGGGTATTTTTGTTTTTAATTCCTGTGAAATAGCAGGAATATTATATAATATCAGAGAAATGCCCTTTAAATAGAGATAAAAGAGAATTGCCTTTTAAGTAGAGAGATTTAGTTAAGATTAGAGTTTCAAAAACTTCAATTCTTGGCAATTTGACTTGTCTTACTGATCAATGATAAGTGAGAGAATTATGTCAATATTTGTGTGTGGCACCCAGAAAACATAGAAGAGGGGCAAGACTATAATATTTAGTTTATATACTAATTCTCATGTGATCTAGTTTCTGGAATAGAAGGACCACATTCTTCAGGTCTATCAGTGTTCAGTTCTATGCCATAGCACCTTCACTGAACCTTGATTCACCTTCACTTCAAACCATGATTTGAGGCAGGAGGAGAAAAATCATTAAGTGGGGAAATTTAAATCTATGTGGAAATTTAGTCAATAAAAGATCCTAAAATTGTGACTATGATAAACAAACCCTAAATGTGAACAATAACAAATTGAAAAGAGAACCACTGGGTTTTCTGCATCCATGAGACTCGCCATCAGTTCAACCTATGAGTTCACTTTTCTAGGAGCCTTTCACCAATGTCCCTGTACCTCAAGCTTTTACGTTTTAAAAAGTAGTATTTTATATATTAATGGATGGCATTCTTATAAAAAGAGCTGATGTTCTTTGTATCCAAGGAAATTCTTTGGATGGTTAGTTACCTTCTGCTAGTAAAACAAGATCATTGCCTATATGAAGGATACCCATAAAACACTGCTTTTGTGAATTTTAAGTGACTGAATTCATATTTTTAAATATAATCATAAGCTTATTTAAATAATTTTATGAACAAAATATTTATATTATCTATAATGTATTCACTTAAGTATGATTATTTCTGATAGTTTAGTACAAATATATTAAAACTTAATATGTGAATTTATAATATATTGTCTTCACTAAGACACACAAACTTTTTGAAAATATATTTTTTTTCATATAAATATATATATATATATATATATATATATATATATATATATATATATATATATATAAAAGGCACGTAAATTTTACCTAGAAATCCAATGATTATATAATGTTAAGGTACAAAATATGGTACCTTTAGCACTCTAGAATCACTATGTTCTGTGAATATAAATTCACAGAATTCTAACTAATGAAGTCATCCTTCCAGTTAGGGAACATAAAATCACATTAGAAAGAATACGAAGACTTTCAAAAGATGTGTGGAGAAAAAAATTGACTTTTCATTATAGAAATACAGTGCTACAAATGCTGGTTATCCTATATAAAGCACACAATTGCTCTCCTTGAAGCTATTTGGTTTTACAGCTGACTTGCTCAGAGAGGATACTAATTAAACTATACAATTTTGTTAAGAGGAAATAAAAAAGATGCTTATAAAACCCTGATCAAAAAGAATATTTACAGTGTACTTATTCTTTCATCTTTTCTATATCCTACTTTCTATGGTCTAAATATGTCATAAGCAAAAAAATATTGGTCATGATTTCAATATGAGTTTTTATGTGAAGATGGAGGTAAAAGAATAATATACTAAGACTATAAGACAATAAATGTTCCCTTTTGTTTTTCTCTTTATAAAGGTTCTGACTTCGTTCACTACTATCCCAGCATTCACAATTCTAAAGTCTGTAATAGTACCTCTATAAAAACCAGTAAGTCTAGTTGGCAGTAAGAAATATGATATATGTTGTTAATTCCATTTCTAAAAATATATTAATCATTAAATAAATGCCCAACTTCAGTTTCTGTAGGAAGTGATTATAAGAAAGGCACTATGAACAAATTAATTTCCTTCAATAAACATCTACTGGGCTCTTAGTAAGTATGGCAGCTGTGACCGGCACTATATGAATTACAGAAAATATTCACTACACCTTGTAATGTTAAAAATAGGTAAAGATGAAAATAAATTTGATTCCAGCCCAAATGATATGATTTCAATAAGAAAACAAGTATCTCAGGAATCCATAAAAATAAGTTAATATATTATAGAAACATCAGGGTAAACTGTCCTCACATCCTTTCTCTGCATTTGCTGATAACCCACCACCTTCAGTTTACTGCACAAATCACTGAGCTAGTAAATATATCACCATCCTCAACTCCATGGTACAAAAGGTCGTTTTTTAAAAACAATACTCAAATTTATTATATCTGGGATGTGGTATATTCCAAAGCTTACTTGTGTTTATCTAATGTGTTCAGTTTATAATTAAGATATAAATGTGTCTGGAATGATGGAATACATGTTAATCAACTAACCAGGACATGAAATGGCAGGATATCTTAAAAATCATTTCTTTGTATGGTACTGGATTTTTTTTCTGGAACATGCCCACATTTAGAATGATAAATTCAATAAAGCATCAAGCCTTGCTTAGCATGAGTAGGCATGATCCAGGTTCTTAGTGTATCATTCTTTTTGTGAGCATTGAGGCATCTGCCTTCTCCTGCATTTGAACATTAGTAATCCTGATTGCTAGGATTTTGGACATAGATCAAGAGCTGTACCATTGCCCTCTTGGTCATTTTTTGAAACTTCTGCGCCTGGTGTAAGTTATATCATGGGCTTTCCAGGTTCTCTAGGTTTAAGGTTGTAGAACATAGGAATGCCTGTGATAAACTCAGTAAGACCATTAGATCGTTGGTATTATTAATATATTATGCAGTTATTCATATTTCTTTGATATATTTGTTTCCTTTTCAACAGCAGAATTATTTCAACTACCTTATAAAATTTAATTCTTTATAAAGCATAGAAATAGGAAAATAACATCCTGTTAAAAAAAAAAAAAAAAAAAAAAAAAAAAAAAAACTAGCACCAAATCCTTAGCAGCTCAAGTCTGAAATAAAAAATTTCATCTTCTATATATCAGAGATCTCCAATTTTATTTACTTATTTTTGGATTTTTCAGACCTTGGTGCTTATCTGAATTTTAATGTAGAGCATTGGCTCCTTAGAATGCAAGTTTGAGGAAGCATTGCACAGTTAAATGTGTTTCAACGAAAGTGATAGCAAAAAAAAAAAAAAAAAAAAAAGGAAACTATGTACTATATCAGGCAGTCTCTGGTTGCAATTTCTGTAAGCACTGGACTATTACCTTTTTCCTTGAAAACCTGCCACCAAGACTTTGCATAATACCCAGAAAAATAGATGTTCAGAAAATATTTGTTGTCTGAGCTGGATTGCATATATACAATGTGACAGGTAAAGAAAGTAAAGCAGTATAGTTTCTTTTGGTTTGGAAGGCTGATCAGAATTTCAGGAGAGAGAAATTTTGGATAAGAGTACCCTAACCAATAACCCCAAACAAAGACATTCCAAGGAGATATTGGAAATATAATGGCACCGGCTTTTGATAAATGTGTTATTCAGTCTGTAGATTTGTGCTGTCAAATCCACAAAATAAAAAAGTGGTCTCACACATCAGAATTGTTCTATTTCCCTTTTAGATCATATCAAGGTATTAAGAATGATGTGCTACATGTTCTTTACTTTCCCTGTGGCTTATTTTGAACCATCTATGCAAGGAGATAAATAATGAGAGCTGTGGAGATAAAACACGTGAGCTTTAAAGCGTTGTAAGTGCAGCTATTGATTGAAGTGGAGGAATACATATACAATTTACTCTCTAGCTGTGTTTAGAAGAAGAGAGAAGAGGAAAGTAAAATAAAATCAGATATAAAACATACCCACCAGGCTGTAATGGCACTGCCTTTAATTCCAGCATATGGAAGTCAGGGGCAACAGAATCTCTTGAATTTGAGACCAGTCTGACCTAGAGAGAGGTTCGGGACACAGAGAAACCCTGTCAAAAAAAGAAATCTACATAAATAAATAAGCCCACATTTTTCTCAATATGACATAAGATTACACTAAATGTGTCAATGTTTGTAAGAAGAGAATGGTAGTAAACTTTCTCAAGGAAAGTCTGAGGGAAGTTGAATAAATACGGTTCTGCAATGGTGCCTTTGTCTGGATTCCATTCATTTTCCCTTTTATTGACCTGCTCAAAGCTATTAGATAAGATTATGAAAAGATACAGTCACTGAGCTCGTGAAGTCGTCCCTCAAACCACATCCATGTTAGATAAGTAATTCTATAAATCACTATTTAATTACTATGTGACAAGATACTTGAAAAAGAAAAACATGTGCTATGAGAATTGTTAACTAGATCTTTACTTAGGACATACACTAGTCAAAATTTTACTTTAAAGGTAACATTTTAATGACAGATCTATATATGATAATATGATTTCTGTGGTATTATAGTTGATGATAAATCCCCTTGTACATTTTCAGGGTTTAAATTTATTTAAGATACGTTATTTCTTCACAACCCTCTCCTGTAGAGCAAACACACCCGAGGGAAAGTAACTCTCTAAGGGTTACTGCACAGAAAGAGTCCCCAAAATTCCTTCTGTGTCATTTTTATCTGTGAGTGTGAGAGCTGTTCTTCGAGTGTCTTTGATCTTCTGGGGATAGAAATCGCTGGATAAGCACTGATAAGAAAAGTATAGGCTACAGATCCACAGCAGTGCTAATAACAGTAATCATAACATGACAACATTGGGCATTGCTAAAGCGCCAAGCATTACTCTATACAGTTGATGAGCCATAAGCTCTTTATTGAAGTTTGCATAATGAACATCTAGAAACTTTAAAGTAGACATGATTCAAGCTGGTTCACATTTATATTAATTATGTTAAACTATATACAGGTAAAATTTGTTGTGTGTACAATACACTGGAGAATTTATTCATGAGGCTTGGACTGAACTTTTTGACATGTAAATTTTAATGTAACAACTTATAAATTTTTTCTCTCTTTAAGTTGCCATTGTTGGTGGTGATGTTTTTCCTTCTTTATTTCTTGTAATTGTGAGACGGTATCTCACAATGGAGAAGGCTTGACTCAGACTAGCATGTGCTAGATCATTGTTATACACCTTCCCATCTGGAATAATTACATTTCCTTACCTTTTACTTTCAAAAACTTCAATGTATGTGTTTTAAAGAAAAGAAAGGAGATTATGCTTAAGGTGGCATAACCTAGGAAGAAATCTTAATAAGTATTTTGTAAAATTGCCTCATTACCTCTATCAAGGCTCCGTGAATTTATACACAGTGCTGTGGAAATCTTTGACAGCATAAATCCTCTTACATAAAGTCCACCATGTTACAGTATGGTCCTGTAATGGAAAACCATTAATATGCCCACAGAGTCATTGTCTCTTCTTAATCTACTAGCATTTGTTAATTTAAAAATGGTGAATTTTTTTTCAAGTCAACAGGTCTTTAAACTTGAAACTCATTTCTAAAAATTTAAATAGAATTCTTAATTCTAAAATGACAAAGAAACAAGTTTTAAAGGTGCCTTCAAAACTGTCATGTATTTCTAATTAAAATAGTGTCAATACCTTTCATATTTTCTTCAGTGGTATATATTCTGCTTCTATAAAGATTAGTTTACTGTCGATATTTATTAAACTTTACTTGATTTTTACAGAATGTTAATTACTTGAATTGATTTATAAGTAATAAAATAATTGAGTGTATATTCAACTCAAATATTATGACATAAAACATATTATCTTAATTAAAATATCTATTGCTGCAAAGAGACAATATGAGCATGCAATTCCTTTTGTAAAAATTTATTTTTCTCTCATATAATACACCCTGACCACAGCCTCTCTTCCTCCTATCCCTCCAACACCACCCCTCTCCCCTAGATCTACTGCTTCTACATTAACCTTTATTAAAAAGCAGGCTTCACAGTAATATCAACCAAATATGGCAATGAGTCTAAGCAGAAACTCTCCTATCAAGGCAGGCAAGGCAACAAGTGGGAGGAAAGGGGTCCCAGTGATAGGCAGAAGAGTCAAGAGACTCACCACTCCCATGCTAAACAAAAGCTAAACAAAAGCACGTGTGCAGAGGACCTAGCACAGACACATACAGGCTCTGGACTAGGGCAACTTTTAGAAAGAAAAATATCTGAATTGAGGTTCGCTTACAGTTCAGTCCGTTACTATCACAGTAGTAGATGCGGTAGTGTGCACACAGACAAGATACTGGAGAGGTAGGTACATCTGGATTTGGAGGCAGCAGGAAGAGTGAAGGACATTGAACCTGGCTTAAGCATCTGAAACCTCAAATCTCAATCCCGGTGAAATACTTCCTCCCACAAGTCCACACCTTATAATAGTGTTATTCCCTGTGAGATTATGGAGGGAACACATTTCTTCAAACTACTACAAATATATTTCATCACCTCTGGTACTATTTTAAAAGAACAATAAAAATACTAGTTTCTCTTTTATCACTTTCTTTAGATATTCAGAAAAACACCACAATATATTTAAAGTCTTAATCCGAAGCTGAAACAAAACCAATGTATTGCACATAAGACAACCATTTATCTATTTTTCAATGATAAATATAAATTAAGTTACAATTTATTTTAATAACATTTTAAAGTAATGTGATGATTGAATTTCAGTATAAATTATTTCAAATTTACAGTTTTAGTCATAAAACACCTGCTGTATAAATCATCAGACTTTAATTAAGGAGAAGTAACACCTGGCAAAGGCAGTTATTTTATATTTGAGGGTTTTTTTTAACTTATCTTATGTGTTGTGATTTTCAGCCAGGTTGGAGGTGTCAAGTATGGCTCACTGATAATTGAAGTTGTATTGATTCAATATTAGGAAGAGATGCACAGGATTAGTCTTCATTTTCACTTTGTACTTCCTTCAGAAGTAAAACCTAAATTGTTATTATGGTAAGTATGTACTCATAAATGTCCTTGATCCATCATCACTTGGAAGATCTAAAGAAAAATAAAAATTTCCTGAACAGCAGCTCATTCTGAAGCACTAACTGTGTTTAAAGGTTAACAAAGCCAGTAGGAGATACGGACAGCATTATCTAAAGTAGATTTCTGTAAAGAAATGGAGTGGGAGTCAGGTCTAGAGAAGAGCGGAAGTGAACGGAGCTACATGGAATGTTAGGAGTTGCATAGGACACACTCCTACACAGATCAAAATAAATTGCTCTAAACTTACTAATGTGTCTGTATCTTAGATTCCTTATAGCAAACTTTGCATTCAGTTATTTGAAACATTTAGTTGTTTGACAAATAGAAAGAACAGGAGGAAAAACTGTGGTTGGGTTATATAGTATGAAATAGTCTTATGTGCCCTGATAATCTCTCTCATACTGAATGTTTTCCTGTCTCTTATCTGCTCCCAATCACAGCATGTGCACACATGCACCACAAGATTTTGAGTCCTAGAAGATTTTCATTTCACTGTACTTCACAGTAGTGATCTCACATTCTGTTATCAATTTCTTGGAAGAATAGGTAGACATAAACCAGACTTGTTAACTCACTGGCTATATCTTAATCAATACAATGACTCCAACAGCATAAAATCTTGAAAGTAATAAATAGAATGACAAAGAGTGTCCTTAAGCTAAGGAGAAGAAAAGTTCAGCAGTGTGAGAGTAAAGTGCAAAAATAATTAAGACCAGGGAATATTAGATTACTGTTGCACAGAATGTACTCCTACACAGATCAAAATTAGTTGCTCCAAGCCCACAAACATGACTGTATCTTAGCTACCCCATAGCAAGCTTAACATTGAGTTGTTTGAAATATCTCAATATATTTTGCACTCAAAAGTATGGAATAAAGAATGAAATTCATTTTGCAATCAAAGTATAAAAATGATATGAATTTCTATACTGTTATTTCAGACAACACATTGAATTATACCTTGGATGAGTTATGTTTTTCTCATCTGTTAGTGAAACAGCTATCCAAATTCATACTTGCTTATACAATGCCAGACATTCTCAGCAACTTAAGGGAAAAAAAGCTATGCTTGTTTACAAGTATCAAAAACATGTGCTGTGGAAGAATGATTTCAGTAAACAATATTTAGATGACTAGTATTATAATATGTTGCATATGAATGAAATAAAATAAAATAAATTTTACCACAAAAAATTATATAGATTTCATGTTCAATAAAGTACTGTATATTATGATACCACTTGAATGTGATATAATATAAAAATTGTAACTCTGTTGACTAGACTTTTACAAGCTATACACAAGCTTCTGTTATCTGAGAAAAGGGAACTTCCACTGATATGTCCACATCAGATTGCTCTGAAAGTAAGTCTAGGGAGCATTCCTTTGATTGTTGATGGATGAAGAATGTTCCAGCTCAATGTGAGTACTTCAGGATGATTCTGTGGTTTATAAAAAAACAGATTCAGCAGCCATGAAGAGCAACCCAGTACCCATAGCTCTTCCATGCCTCTCTTTAGTTCCTTTCCTTTTTATTGAAAATAGGTTTTTATAAGGTATTTTGATTGTGTTTTTCTTTCCCCAGCTCATCCTTGGTTCTTCCTACTTTCCCATGGACTCAATTCCATGTTCTTTCTTCTTTCCTTCCTTCCTTCTTTCATTCCTCCCTCCCTCCCTCCCTCCTGCCTTCCCCCCTCTCCTTTCCTTCCTTTCTTTCTTTCTTTCTTTCTTTCTCTC
Organism: Micromys minutus; assembly: GCF_963924665.1. Taxonomy (NCBI): domain Eukaryota; kingdom Metazoa; phylum Chordata; class Mammalia; order Rodentia; family Muridae; genus Micromys; species Micromys minutus. The sequence goes on from NC_137983.1 coordinate 13,117,551, forward strand.
TCTCTCTCTCTCTCTCTCTCTCTCTCTCTCTCTCTCTCTCTCTCTCTAGAAAATAAACAAAACCAAGAAACACAAACATACACAGGTGTGCAGACACACACACACATATGCACACATGCACTCCACAAAAACAAAAAAAAAATCTAAAGCCAAAATATATAACCAAAACCCAATAAGACACAAATTGCCCAAATAAAAGTATATGAAACAAAATTTCTACAAGAATCCCATTGAGCTTGTCTTCTGTTGGCAATCTCCTCCTAGGCATGATACTTGCCCTGAAGCATAGTCAACATACAAAGTGATTCTCCATTGGAGAAGTGTAACACTTTGTTTGCAGCTGGGTACAAACTTCAGGGGTTTCTTTCTTTTAAAAAAAGTATTTATTATCAATCCTTTTTACAGTCCAATCATTATCACTCTCCTTGCCCACCCTCCAACAGTTCATCATCCTATTCTTTCTCTCTTTTTTCTCCAAGAGGATGTCCATACCCCACCACAGACACCCTAACCCAGCACACCCTACCTCCTACCATAACCCTGCTCCTATCAGGCCTCTCTACCTCCTGGGGCCTCAATTATCTCCAGGTTCAGGTGCTTCTCTCATTGAGGTAAGACCAGGCAGTACTCTATTGTGTGTGTGTGTGCCAGAGGCCTCATAAGAGATAGAGCCTGGTTGTTGATCCAGTGTCTCAGAGATCTGAGGAGTCCAGGTTAGTTGAGACTGCTAGTCTTCCTATGGGGTAGCCCTCCTCAATTTCATCTATCGTTTCCCTAATTCAACCACAGGGGTTCCTAATTTCAGTTCATTGTTTGGGTATAAGTATCAGCTTCTTTCTCAAGCAACTGCTTGTTAGGCTTCTCATAGGACAGGTATACTAGGGTCTTGCCTATAAGCACACCATAGCATTAGTAATAGTGTCAGGCCTTGGTGCCTCAGAGGGATTTCTTTATTAAGGGTGCAAAACTATATCCACTTCTTCATTTTGCACTCAGACCCCGTCTGGCTTGAATGTATGTAGAGCCTGTGAGTGCTGCCACTGTCTCCACGAGTTCACATGTGCATCAGCCCTGTTGTTTCTAGAAAACACTCCTTTCTTGGAGTCATCCATTACCTCTGGCTCTAACAATCTTTTGGCCTCTTCTGTATCCCATCCTTAAGTCCTCAAGGAAGAATTTGATGAATACACCCTATTTCAGACTAAATTTTCCAAAATTGCTCACTCTCTACGCATTGTCCAATTTTAAGTCTTTGTGTTACTTTCCATCTACTGAAAGAAACATCTCTGATAATGAGTACACTGCCTTTTCATCATGATGGACTGTCAATTGTAAAATGAAACTAATCCTCTTCTCCTCACGTTGTTTTTGGTCAATGTTTTGTCATGAAATTTAGAAGCAAACTAAGACAAACTTTCAACAAAGTCTTAATCAATGAGGAATATCAAAGAAAACTAGAATTGGCAGAAATATATTGACATAATTCAGAAAAACTATAATATGCTTTGGAAACAGTAAGTTTGGTCTTAAAGCATCTTTACAGTAATAATAATTATTAGACTACTGTTTCTGAATTATTCCAAGTATTCTCTTCTAAACTCTGTTTTGAGATGCTGAAACTCCAGATCTGATTGTTCAATTGAGTTGATTCTCTCAGACCAGAGATGGTTACACAGTGAGGCCTCATCTCAAAATAAAATAAATCTGTAAACACAAATGCCTATAGAATGGACTTCAATTTAAAAAACAACTCAGCCCAAATTGTAGGCACTTAAAGTGACTCCAAGCAAAACAAGGCTTCTTTGCTGTATAAGAACAAAGGAGACTGTGTGTGGGGGGGGGGGTGTACTCTAAGCCTCTTTGAATACTAACACTCTCCACAGAAACCACAGGCAGTCTCCAGAAGGCACTTACTGACAGGGGTCTGATGAATGCAGCTTCCCAGTCATCTCTGTTTCTCAGGGACAAGTCCTAGGTTCCCTGAACTCAGCTCCCACATTCAACTTCCAAAGGAAGATTGTTTTAGTGCACATTCAGACTTTTCTGAAGCAAGTATTAACCTTCCTTCCCTCTAATTTGGGTCATGGTAATGTCCTTCCTCTTGCTTGTTCAGTGGCAATCGCTTCTTCCAACAGCAGCGGCCAAAATTTCAAAACTTGTAAAATTGGCATCACCATCCAAGACACCAAAGACTCGAGATCAGATCTCCACTGCCTCTGATGTCAGAGATAGTCACCACTGCTGATCTCACAATTGTGACTGAGGTCCTTGGTGTGTGTGAGAGAAGAAGCTATAACAGTAAATAAGTTTACCCCCTTGATCCATTCAGATGTCTACCTAACAACATTTCTATATTAATATATTTCATATTGATACCAATGCTCAGTAACTGATAGATGGATGCATGATATATCAAAGCATTACATGGTACCATGTTAAGATATGGAGTTTTATTTGTAAGTTAAAAATCTAATTTATTCTTGGTAAAACCTGTAAGTTTGTATGCAAGCATTGGCACTTGTTGCTAAGTCAGCTAGTCTAGCTGAAAGGAATAACTTCAAATTCAGTGAGCCACAAAATCAATAAACATTAATAATAAAAATAAATAAATAAAATATATAAATATATTAGAGGTAGGTAGAGGATCTAAGAGAAGGAGTTACTCAACATATAATTGGCCTCTACATTCATGTGTAAAATTTACAGCTATGCATCCATTACACACACGGAGGGGGGATGTATTAGGTCACATTTTAAACCATTTAATAAACAACAAAGGTTAGGTGACAGAAAGATTTGAATTTCCTAGTTAAGCATATAGTACTCAAAAGTTCTTTTAATATTTGATCATGCCATTGCCCTACACTAAGCCGTTAATTTTAATTTAACTCCCAGTATATATCAATGTTTAACACTGCCTATCTTTCCTTCTATTTCTTTGCACCACTTCCATTTTTTCTTCCACTCTCCACTTTGTCCTCTGAATACTGGAATAAAGTAGTCATCTACACTTCAACATTAGAGCTTTCCTTAAGTTCTTACTTAAGTCTGGAATGTTTTTATTTCAGGTATTGGATAGTTGGTACCAACACACCCACTAAATCATTACGAAGATGTTATCAATTCAATATGATAATATAATACCAGAAGCTGTCTCTCTTCCCTAATTCTGCTCCTACTAACTTGAGGTCATTCACCCCAGATACCTTGTTTCCTTTACATAATAACAATTTAACATGTGACATGGCTTACTTAATAAACTCTCCTGCTCCTTATGTCTCCCTAAGCTATTTTCAAGTTATCTAAGAACTGTGTCCATGGAATGCTTTGCTCTAAGGCCAATATATGTGCAATGCCTGACACATATAAAGTGCAGAAAAGACACCTATTTAAAAGAAGCCTATAGTCAATGATGTCTTCTTTATGGGACTTGATAGTATAACTATTTATGGTTCATATATAAGACTACAGATTCTTACAAAAATATTTGCCTTTCTATACGATCATACTTGCATAGTTTTGTTGTGTCACTTAGATGATAATTATTATTGAAAAAGGAATCCAAGAGATGTCAAATTTTTCATTAATAGATTTTGGGTTATACTATTCTCTTGATTCTCCTGGAGGAAATGAAGATTTTCTCATAAGTCATTTGTCTGTTATTAAGTGAAAAATACAAAGGCAACTGTTTTGTTGTGGGCACCAAATTTCTCACTGCTGTGTACAACACAGTCAATACTGATTAATGCAAGACATTAATGCAATGCCCATTGTTTCTACTAAATGGGTCTCAAAAGTCTTCTCTGAATAAATTGGAAACTGGTAATAAATGTTCAGCAAATCTCAAATCCTAATTGGTTAGTTGTACCTCCAACTGGTAAAAAATTGTATGAGGTGGTGAGTGCAATCTTATTTATTGATTTTCTTCATTCTAGAGTAGGTGAAGGGCAAAAAGAGGAACAGTTAAACCAGAATGTTGAAATGTTTTGATTTATTAATAGAAAGAAGATGTCACGTCTCTCTGCACACTGGCAGAGCTGCTGGCTTGTCCTAAAATGTATTCTCAGACAGTATTTTTATTGGCGAAAATAAAATGACTTTGAATACGGAACAAGTTTTCAGTATTGTTTTTCTTCAAATTTTACATGAAAAAGTAATATTTGTGTTATGCATTATGAAATAAATGGTTTAAGATATGGTCAGATAATCAGAAGGGTCTAATGACTTTCTCAGGTCCTTGGCTGCATGTTCTAATTTCTCAGGAAAAATAATTTCATTGGGAGCAGGCTTAGCAACAAATAGCATCCAGACTGAGTTGACCAGTGCAGTCCTGGGCATGCACAAAGGCAGTGAGGTGTAAATTCCCCAGAAGGTTATGCCTGCATTGTAGGAAGCTCCTGTCTGCTGTATGTGTTCTTCCTAGCAACTTGTTTCCTGAGAATAGTGCTGAATTTCACAAAACCATGAATTTAGGAACTTCTGTTAATCTACTTTTATAGAACGCATTCACAGCCACTTAGGAAAATGACCAGTGAAAACAGCTCCAAGCAAGGACATAGTATTATGAGCCTATGCTAAGATTCTTTCAGACGAGTTTAATGTGAGAAATGGATCCTGCATTGAGGCATCATAGCAACAACAAAGTTCTGTGTAATAGGTTTGTTGTATCCTATAAACTGCAAAGTTTACTCCTTATCATCTACAGTGCTTTTTAATCTACTGGCCCTGTTAAAGGAGGGCTGGGGAGGTAGTTCAGTGGATAAATGTGATTGCTTGCTGCACACATGAGGATATGAGTTCAACACCCCCCCCCCGCAAAGTCATGTAAAGCGAGGTGCAGGATCCACGTGTCTATATTATCCATGCCTCTAAAATGAGAGAAAATTTTCCGAAATTTTCTCCCAGGTAATCTGTCATATACAATAAATGAACAGCAAAGAGATTCCATTTCTAACATATTGGGAAGAAAGTACCAAAACCTTTCCTACAAATCTTTTTTTACATACTTATGTACCCCAAAATAATGACAGCCAATTATTTCTATCTGTAGTAGCCAATAGTTGAAGTCTTGTGCAGACCCAGTGAGTAACAACTATTAGAATATTCTGATGGCAATAGCTGTCCCTGGCCTTCTCAGGGGTTCCTCTAGTCTCTAGTTCTCCTTGTTTCTATCCCTCCTGCCATGACAATCACTGAGGAAAGAGGGAATTAAGTAAAAATATTTTACATGGGGCCAAGAACTTAGCTGTACCTTATATTGGAGCATCTTGAATAGTCAAGGCTTTTCACACTCAATATCATCCACTATACAAAGAAGCCTCTCTGACTAGCACTGAGAGTGGGATTCGCCTTGGACATCAGGGTATCAACACAGGTGATTATCATAGTTAATCCTCCATGCTATCCCCATTTCCCCATTCCATACACCCAAGTCTGGTTATACACTTCTGCCCTCCAGCATTTCTCTTCTCCACTGTCATACTTCCTATGGTTTACTCAGTGCCCATCCTTAAGTTATGATACAGTTACACAAAGTTAAACAGACAAATATTTCAATACTTGGAACTGGGATCCACATAGGAAAGATAAGATGTAACACTTGTTTGCGGGCTATATATGCCATACTCTGCATAACACTTCTAGTTTCATCTTTTTTCATCTTATTTCACTATTTCTTTCCATCTGTTGATGAACTTTTAGGCTCCTTTCAATTCCTAAATGTTGCAAATAAAAAAGAAATTAACATGGATGAGCAAATAGCTCAGTAGTAGGTTGTCCTATATATATATATATCTCTATATATATAGATCTGATGTGGAATGTCTGAGTTATAAGAAAGATTTATTGGTCTATTTTTAAGAAAACTCCACAGTGATTATCATAGTAATATCTGTATTTAATTACATGCCCACTAAAAACCAACATGACTTTAACTTTTACAATATTCTCATCAGGATTTCTTGAAATTTTATTTCTTGATTATGATCTTACTGGTTGGTATAAGATAAGATGCTAAAGTCATTTTAATTTGGATTTCCCTGGTGACCAATAACATTGAATACAGTTTTTAAATGTATATTAGTTATTTATAATTTTTGATAATTCTTTGTTCATGTCTACCTCCTATTATTGTGTTCTTTGTTTCCTTAATGTTTAATCATTTCTATTCTTGTGTATTCTGTTTATTAACCACTTCCAAGTGTAAATCTGGAGATGATTTTGTGTCATTCTTTGGGTTCTTATTCACTCAATTTACCATTTTCTTTGGGTTAAGTATAGATAAAGTATCATTACTTAAATTCTATTTGTCTCTAAATTTCGCAATTCTGTACCCCAGTCTTTCTCAAGACACCCTGAGCTTCACCTAATGTTTGGCCATAGGTCTCTGCATGTGTTTCAATATGCTGTAGGAATAAGCCTCTCAGGAGACAGTTTTGATAGGATTTTATCTGTGAAGAGACACCAAGGCATGACCAAGGCAATTCTTATAAAGGACAACATATAATTCGGGAGTTCAATCCATTATTATCATGGCAAAAAGCAGTGTGCAGGCAGACATGGTGCTGGAGAAGAAACTGAGAGTCCTATGTCTTGATCTAAAAGCAGCCAGAAGAAAACTGTCTTCTGCAGTCAGCCAGGAGGAGAGGCTGTGAATCATACTGTCCAGATACACACAAACACACACACACACACACACACACACACACATTTATACATAATGTACATATATATGTATATATATATATATATATGTAATACATATATATGCAATACATAAATACATACGTGTGTGTGTGTGTGTGTGTGTGTGTGTGTGTGTGTGTGTGTGTGTGTATTTCAAAACATTCCCTGCACAATGACTCAGTTCTTCTAACAAGGCTACACCTTTTTCAAATAGTGCCAGTTTTCTTGGGCTAATTTTACTCAAACCACCATACTAACCTTATTTCCTGAATGACCCAAGTCTTACTTTGAAAAAAAAAAAACTTTATTTATGCTCATATCTTAGCATACTCCCTGTTTTTTTCTTCCAGTCATTTCACAGATCCTGTTTTTATGTTGAAATCTTTATTTTATTTCATACTTCTTTTGTTTAGGGTGAGATCTAGTTTTGTTCTCTGTATGTAGAGATCAAGTTTTCTCAACACAATTTGTTAAAAATTCTGCCTTTTCTATGTTATGAATTGTGGGTGTCTTCATAAAAATCATGTGACTATAATTCAGTAGATATGAGTTTTCCTTTTTAGAACATTCATTATTTTATTAATGTTACAACCCAATTACAGCCTGTCTTCCTCTCCTCCCAGGCCCATCCTTACAATTCCCTCCCTTCAAAGTTTTCAGTTCTTTTCAGAGAAGAGGAAGCACTGCTCCAGACCACCCCCACCCTAGGACAGATCATTGCAACAGGACTAAGCATGTCCTCTGCCATTGAGGCCCAACCAGACAGTCATTCTAAGGGAAGGTGATCTAAAGGCAGGCAACAAAGTCAGAGACAGTCCCTGCCCCAACTAGTAAGGACTCAAATATCAAGCTGTATATCTGTTACAAATGTGGGGATTAGGTTCAGACCCTACATGCACTTTGGTTGGTGGTTCCATCTCTGTGAGCCCTCATGAACCTAGGTTACTTGATTCTGTAGGTCTTAGTTGATGTTTCTGGATCTTTCTATTCTATCCCACTCTTTCACAAAAATCCCTGAATTCCACCAGATGTGTGGCTTAGTGTCTTTGCATCTGATTCAATCTGCTGCTGAATGAAGACTCTCAGAAAACAGTTATGCTATGTTTCTGGCTGGAAGCATAGCTGAGTAGCATTAACAATGTTAGAATTTGGTTCTTCCCCATGATATGGGTTTTAAAATTGGGCCAGTCATTAATTGGCAGTCTTGTCAGTTTCTGTTCCATCTGTTTCCCTGCATATTTTTTAGACAGCACAAATTTTGAATGGAATGTTTGGTGAATGGGTCTATGGCCCCACTTCCTCCCTCAGACTCCTGACTGTCTCCCTCATCCCATGTCTCCAGCTACTCCCAGAGATGCCCCGTCATCAATTTTCATTCTCATTCCCAGCCCTCTGCTGTCCTCAATACCCAAACACCTGAGCATCATACCCATATCCCTCCTCAGACCCTCTACTTCCCAGTAACTTTTCTCCATCCACCTCTAGTGACTATTTTGATTCTCTTTCTTTTTTTAACAACTTTATTTTACAAAACAAAGATAAATGTACAGATTTTAAGCATTGTTTGCATAAAATTATACAATACATTTTTGTCAGTACTTTTTTTTAGATTTTAAAATAATTTTTACATTAAACTGTATGAATATATTTTTAGTCAGTACTTGATTTTTTAAAGGTTTCATAGTATGCATTGAAAACTTAATAGTTACAATGAGCATAAAGTACATGTAAAACAAAATGTAACATGGATATAGTCAAAGTTTTCTTGTTGTATAGAGATTTTTTTGTTTTGTTTTGTTTTCTTTTCTTTATTTCTTGGACTTCATACAGTCTGTGAGTTGTTTCTGGGGCAGTGCGAGCCTCTGGGGTTAGCATCCCATTATCAGTGACTGCATATTATGCCTGTTCTTTTGTGACTGGGTTATCTCACTCAGAATGATATTCTCTAGATGCAGCCATTTTCTTAAGAATTTGGTCAAGTCGTTGTTTCTGGTGGCTGAGTAGTATTCCATTGTGTAAATGTACACTGTCATGAGCCCTTGCTATTACCCAGTATCTTTGGATCTGTGCATTCTGTCATGGATCTGAGTTCTCTAAACTGCTCATCTACACATCTATTTGTACCAGTACCGTGTTGCTTTTATTACTACAGCTCTGGAGTATAACTTGAGATCAGGTATTTCTCTAGTATTATTCCTTTTGCTCAGGGTTGCTTTGCTGTTTAAAGACTTTTGTATCTCCATATAAATATTCAGATTATTGTTTTTAAATTTCTGAATATAGTCACCTTAAAACACTTCAAAATTTTACATACCATTTATAAGCAATTTGTCCATCATATGACAATTTAGCATGCTCATGTTTAGTGTGTCTCATAATGGAGATATAAACAAACCTCTGTAAATTTATGACCTATGAGTAAACACAGAAAGATAATTGATATGTTAAGCCAAGGAGAATTAGTTAGCCATGTAAAATATTTGTTCTACAGGATAAAATGACTAAATTGTGTAGCAAATAATATTGTTTTATTACATAAATACATGACCAACACAAACATAATCTAAAACTTGAGTGATACCTATATAAAACAGAAATAGCAGAAAAGGCTCTGAATATTAGAAAGATAAGGTAAAAACTGGATGGTGTCATTGAGAGCCTTGTATATTTCTAAGAAGTAGAACTGGAAATAAACTCTGGAAGAATACAAAAAAACGACAACATCAATTTTAGATAATCAAATCTGTACAATTGAATTTGGTTATTTTCCGTTTTTATAGCAGAAATGTACCTATGAGCAAAACAGGGAAAAGTAGAACTGGTAACCAGGTCAGTGACAGGTGTGTCCTATCTCTTCAGTTTGCCTCTCTGTCCTCACCATTCACTTACCTAAAAGCTCGACAGGATCATGGGCTATGGCTTATCATTATAAATTTGAACTTTCTATTGATTGGATCACTTTGTAAACCACATTTATAAACAGAGAAATGATTTGATTCTTCTTGCCAATCCAAGCAAACAATAGGTGCTGTGGATGGTTTTCGCATCAAAAGATTTTATTATAACAACTCACAGACTGTGTGAAGTTCAAGTAAAAAAGAAAAGAAAACAAAACAAAACAAAAAAAGTCATGCTCAATCCTTACACACCAAGAAAACATTGACATATTCCGGGTTACATCCTGTTTTACATGTACTTTTTGCTCATTGTAACTAGTAAGACCTTAATGCAGAGTATCAAACCTTAAAAAAAGAAAGAAAAAAGCCAAGCACTGACACAATTGTATTTGTATACATTTATGCAAAAATGTTTAATTTTTTTCTTTTATCTTTGTTTTTAAAATAAAGTTTAGAAATAAATAAATAAATAAATAAATAAATAAATAAATAAATAAATAAATAAATTTAAAGTTTGGACCAAAAAAAAAAAATAGCATGTAGCATAGAAAAGAAACAAATGCATGGTTTTGATGTATACACCTTGTTTATCATGTTTGTTTTCAATTGCTGTAGTTCCCTAAATCAGCACAGAAGAAAACAAGCAAAGATTAATAACTGTCAACTGGCCAAGAACACAGTCTTTACAGCACTGTACACCCTACTTCAGAGTATCATACAACAAGGTTGTTGTGAGTCACTCTGTGTATACTGGGATCCAAACTCAGGTCTTTTTCACCAGGACTATTCATTCTTAACTGCTAAGACATCTCTCTAGCCCCTGATTTTTCTTTAGCTAAAAATAGTTGATATATTTCCTAAGAATCTATGACCTAAAACACAATCTTTAGGAATTATATTGAGAAACAGAAGAATGCAATACAAACCTGTTATAAGTATCCATGATATTGATGCAAGTATCTGTTAGCATCTGCTTCCAAGCAAACCAACCCTCATCAGTGGCTTATAAGAAGAGACCCACATTGCCACTTGAGTGTATTGTTCAGATGAGCCATTTTTTTGGATCTTTGATACTCTCACTCAAACAGTAGTTGTAAGAGAAAAACAGAGTTAGCTGATGTGACTGATATTTTTTCACATGATAGGAAGAGGAGCTTTCTCATCGAACCCTTTTCATGCTACTAGGTTAGCTTATCCAGCTTTAATAAGTCTGTGTATGCCTAGTTTTGTTGAATCTTGTTATGCTGTGTTCTGTGGATATGACTGGGAGGTCTGTTTTGTCTATGAAAGGAATGTGATGAGAAGTGTGTCTTAGGGAGAAAGGAAGTGGACTGGGAGGAAAGGAGAACAAGAGAGCAAATGAGGTTGGGACTTAATGTATGAGAGTATTTTTTAAAAATACATATTTTGTGTTTAACTTCCCAGATGGTGAATATTATTCCTTGAGTGTGGAGGCATTCTGGGACACACACACACATGAAAGAGAGAGAGGGTTGGGGGAGGGAGAGGGAGAGGGAGAAAGCTAGAAACTGTCATAGAGTATGTTCAGATTACAGACAAAAATGCTTCTGTATAAAATTACTTTTCCCATTATTTTGGGCAGACATGTACCTTAGATTTATCATTTCCCAGTACAAAATAAAAGACTTCTCTGCCAAAAGATGAGTACTTAACCCTAAAGAGAACATCAATATGACTCCCTGCAAGGTCCAAGGGTCATGTGGAATGTGAAGAGGAATGATGGTAAGACCCTGAGAGTAGGGATGTATTTCATAAACACACACACACACACACACACACACACACACTTAATTAAGACATGAAAATAGGAGGAATACTAGAGTTCGGAAGGTGGAAGTTAGTAATGGGAACAGAGGCTGATAAGTATAAATATGATTACAATAAATTTTACACATACATGAAATTGTCAAAACATGAAAAATTAAAGTTGTTCCTTGTATTACTTAGTTCAATAATGATGGCTGCTTTGTACCATACAGTATAACATACAGTAGATTACCATGCTCAGAAACAGAAATATTCATAAAAGGTATTGGCTCAACTGGCAGTCAGCATGCAGAAGAATGAAAATAGACCCTTTCTTATCTCCTTGTACAAAGCTCACGTTCAAGTGGATCAAAGATCTCCACATTAAACCAGATACACTGAAACTATTAGAAGAGAAAGTAGGGAAAACCTTAGAACACATAGACACAGAGGAAAATTTTCTGAATAGAACACCAGTGGCTTGTGCTACAAGATCGAGCATCGATAAATGGGACTTAAGGAAATTGCAAAGTTTCTGTGTGTTTAGTTTATAAATATCAACCATTCATTGGGAAAGAGAATATTCTGAGTTAAATACCTTGCATTATTAAGCTATAGTATGTCTTTTTTCATAAGGTAAGTGATACCTATCTGAAACCATAGTGAAATCCAGAGTAAAAGAAATTATATCTAGGAAATGGTTGATGATGCTCTACTGACTGAAAGCTGGTTAGAAGCACAGATTGATTACTATTTAATGCTTTTTCTAACACCCTGATATAATTGACACTGATAAAAAGGTGACTCAGAATTGACTTTGTGCAACTTGGAATGAGCTGTTGAAATGTCAATGTAATAGCATCTCATTAGTCCAACAATGTAATGAAAAGGCAAACACTGTTAGTTAAATTTTCACTGAAGAGTTGGTAGCTATGTTAAATGCTTTAATTCCTTGTATAAATGGTAGCATTATAGTTCTGAGCTTATACAAAAAATATGTCATTTTATCTCCTAAGTCATTTTATTAAGTAATTATAAAAAGTTTAAATATAACTTTAATTTGCAAGGCATCCATTAAGTATGCTCTAAAATGTTAATATCAAAGTGAAGTGCATAGTTTAAGTACATTTGTTTTGTTAATTTACTTAACCTCAAAACTTTTGTTTAGTAATTGTTTTTGTTTATTTTCATAGATGGTCTCAGTATATAGCCTCAGTTGGCTTGGAGCGCTCTATGTAGACTAGATAAGCCCAAAAGCACAGACACCTGCCAGTCTCTGCCTCCTGAATGCTAGGGAACACCAATCTAGCCACAAAACCTTCATCCTGCAGTTTTTCCTGCCTAAAATTAATGCCTAAGGTAATGACAGCATAGAACTTTGGGATTGGACAACCAATGAATGTCCCAATTTGAGACCCACATAAGAGAAGGAGATCACACTTGACATTGCCAAGCTAACTCAGAGATCTAGGATAGAATGAAACATGACTGGCAAAACAATAACATATACAATAAAATGACCCCTAATCATATTTTGCTACCTTCACATACAGGAGCCTAGCATGATCATTATCAGAGAGACTTTATCCATCAACTGATAGGAGCAGATTAAGAAACATTAAACATTAGAGGATGCTAGGGGAAATCCTGTAGAATAAGGGAATAAAGGATGTTAGAAGCCAAATGGGGTCATAAATACTACCAAGTTGCATCCTACAGAATTAACTAACCTAGGATCTGGACGACTCACAGAGGCTAAAGTTACAATCGGCAAGCCTGTATGGGTCTGATTTAGGTTCTATGTGCATATGTTGTGGTTGTGACACTATAGCTTGGTGTTCTGTGGGATTCTTAACAATGGTGAGAGCAAGAGCTATCTCAGACTCTTTTGCATGCTTCTGTTTTCCCCCTTTTCTCTACATGCTGGCCTCAGGAAGCTTTAATACGAGGTTTGTGCCTATTCTCATTTTAAGTTGTTATTCCATGTTTGGTTGATATTTCTCGGAGCCCTGATTTTATCTAAAGAGAAATGGAAAAGAAGTGAATCTCTCAGAAAGGGGAGTTGAAAAAGTAGGGGAATTGCTAGGAGAAGAGAAAGGAAAAACTGTAGTCATGATTAGAGAAAAAGACAATACTAATGCTATTACTACTAATAATACTACTTAATAAAGTAAGCACCACCAGTTACAACTAAGGTTTAACAGGGTCTTCATTTTAGTATAAAAATTATGTCACTGTCAAAAAGGCAATGTAATTTTGTTGATGTTTTGCTGAATAAAACAAATATCTTTCACCGAATGATATACTACAATGCACAAGTACAAATGGAGGACACATGAATCTGTTGTTCTACTAAAATCCATGAGGGCACCTTCAGTTTTTACAGCCCCTAACTTATTTCTTCACTTTATCTAATGCCATACATTTGTTGTAACAGCTAATGTTTTATACTGTTTAGATCAATGATGTCTTAAGACTGTGGGTAATTACAAATAAACCAACTTTGGGACTGATATTCAGCATTTTCAAAATGAATAATAAGATGAAAATATATCATGGTGTATGACATAGAATGTTAAAAAACTGTGTCGATGATGCATTTTATATATGTTTTAGAAATGTGCATATGTGATAAGGTATATCATATATATATATATATATATATATATATATATATATATATATATATATATTAGCAACATAATATCATACATAGTGTCTCTTCTATCCAAAGACATAGCCTGATAATTATTCCTGTATGGCCAGTTACTCCTTAAAAACATAATCAAATAGGTATTAAATGCAAGCAACACCTATGAAAATTAACCTTAAAAACACAAATACCCAGGGCTCCCAGGGACTAAACCACCAACCAAAGAGTACACATATAGGGACCCATGGCTACAGCTGTATATGTAGTAGAGGATGGCATTGTCTGGCATCATTAGGAAGAGAAGCTTTTGGTCCTGTGAAGGATCCATTTCCCAGTGTAGCAGGATGCCAGGGTGTTGAGATGGGAGAAAGTGAGTACAAGAGCATCCTCATAGAAGCAGGGTGAGGTTGAATGGAAGTGAGAGAAATTGGGAAAAGGGGATAACATTTGAAATGTAAATACACAAGATATCTAAGAAAAAAACATGAAGACCTTTATAAATGAGCTGGCCTTCAGGGTAGACAGTTTCTCAAAGATAACTTGAAAATCTATATGTCCGGGGCATCACAATTCAATCATAGCAATATTTTTGTCTTAAATCTTATATCAAAATGTATTTGTATGTTTTATGTAGTAAATGTACTTTTTAAAAACATAATAGAAGATTTTTAAATAATACCTTCATGACATCCCTTATAGACAAACAGACTAATTTTAGTATGAAAAATTGGGAAAGTCAGCCATAGACGACTCAGATTCTTTTATCATATAATCACTGCTGACTAAGGTTTATTTTAATACTTAAGGAAATGCTTTGTTACAATTGTTAAGTACAAGACACCATCTTAGCTGCTCAGGATAAGACTGTAGAGATAATAAATCATGGGATTTCTGTGTTACAAAAATGAGTGAAATATTTTATTTTTTATATTTTACTTGATTGTTAGAAAATGGTGATTCCTAAGATGCCAGAGGGAAAAATAGACACTGTATAGATTCACAATTGTACTTGGGATGACCAAACAAAGAAATTATTGATGAAGATGGAAAATGGAATCTCAAAATAAACAAGTAGAAAGCAATCAAGTGAAATAATCATTCTGAACCTTAGATAATTTAGGAGCTTCATCGAGAATGAGATACTTTCTTTTTTTTCTCTCTTACAACTTTATTTAAAAAAAGAGGGATACATGCACAGATTTTAAAGGCATTTTGGCATGACACTATATGAATTTATTTTTGTCAATATGTAATTCTTTTAGAGTTTTGATAGCATGCATTAATCATTAATAATCTAAGAGCTAAGAATATAGCCTTGTGGCAATTTTTGGTATTCAAAGATCATTATGCTTAATCTATACACACCAAGAAAACTGTTTCCATGTTACATTCTGTCCTACATGTACTTTATGCTTATGTTAACTAGTGGGAGATACTTTCAAACTATTAGACAAGACATTCTCAGTACAAATGTGAGATAAGAAACACATGCACATCACCCCACATCTTATTTTAAAATTCTTCCAAACCACCACCAATTTCATTCTCTTGAGTGGACAGATAGAGCTTCAGAAATGTCCTGTCACTCCTGGGATCCTGCCTACTGGATTGTCTCTTGTTTCAGCCTTGATCACTATTATAATAACTTTGCATGCAAGTCTGCATTTCTTCTCCTTTCTGCTAGACTGATTTTGTATTCAAAACAGCTTAAGTATTCTGTCCATATTTCCTCTGTCATGCACAATTGTTCCTTTAATAGTAACCTTCTGCTTTCTTGCTGAGGACCTGCTGAGATGCTCTTATGCATAAAAACCAGATGTCCCACTTCTCTCTCAAAACCATTTGAACATTTTGTAAAGTAGATTTAACTTTCTTAAAGTAAATTCAAGATGTCCCCAGATAAATAGAAAATTTTAATACACAGAAGAGACTTATCTTAAACTATCTAAGTGGTATGCTGAAATATAATCTTTACTCAAGATCAACTAACAGTATAAATTATCTCTTTCAATAATAATCATAAGATTTACATAATTATATGTTTCTGCTTAATGCAACACAGACTTCCTATGTTAAGGAACAAAGTCAAACTGCAAACTTGAAAGTTGCATTTGAGATTAGTAGCACATTTTCACATAAAAATTCAGGAAAAAAATTATTCAAGTATGATAATAAAGAACAAAACAATTAATAACTTCAGAGAAATAATATAAAAAACAAGAAGGAATATCTTTGCTGCTTTTTCTCTCTTCTTTGGTGACCTACTTTGTCACAGCTCATTCTGCAGTGCACAGAGAATCAACTCAGGAGTAGAGTATTTTAAAATTTTAATTCGAAGGTATAAAAGGTAAAATAGTGATCATTAGAGACTAAACTGAGTGAAGGGAAAAGTAGGTAAAACTAGGTCACACAGGGAGTAGGACTAAGACTCTGTGTCACTGCCAGGTCACTATAGCTTTCAACATTTTATTGTAGTTTTAGAAAGAATAAGAATAGAAGAAATTGAAATTCTCCAACACAAAGAAACCGTAAAGGTTTAAAGAAAAAGAAAGTCAAGTATACTAATTTAATCATCATACTTTACATTCTTATACTAAATTATTATTTTGTATCTTCAATATATATAAACTTTCAAAAGTGATTAAAGCTCAGAAACACATGCAACAGTTAAAATATATGTCTCCACAACTGCTTAATGGCAAAGTGTTTGCATCTTGACCCTATGTGATTATGCTCAGACTAAATCTTGGTAGAATTATATATCCGGCTAGAATTATTTCTAAAAACACAAAAGGAACCTGACATAGTCAAATTGCCATTTGTAGTTATTTCACCTCTAATTATATCTAATTTCTAGTCTTCAATTACTATTTTTGAGTAATAAGGAAAATTGTTGTAGCCTCAAAATTGGCATTAAAATGAACATTTAGAATGTAAGAACTATAGTGTCAGCCATAGGACTAAACCAGGAGGGGCTCCTCAACCTACCATTCTCACTCTCCCACATTTTCCATGGTTTTATAAACAGACAAGCAAACAAACAAACCACTGACTTCTCTTTTCACAAATCTAGGAAAGACAGGGTTTCTGAAAGAAATTGGTGTGTTTTCTGACTGATCCCACTGTATTAGTTTTCTTTTCAAGGCTCCTGCCATTACTTCAAGGATTTTGTGGTCTAGAATGCAAATGTAGCTTGGTAGATATGGCTTTTCTCTTCTGCTTGGTAACAGGAGGCTTGAGAAGATAGCCTAGAGATAAAGGTAAAAGTAGACTTCATGAGTAGGTCCTTGTTACCTGAAATATATACACATGCTTTCTTCTTGAGACCTCTCTTCGAAACATGACCACTGAATCACAGTCAAATAGCTGTCTGGCTTTTTAGCAACCTCAAAGTGAACTACTCTAAGATGCAACATGCAATTCTCTCATTAGTCCCCATAGTTAGATAGCATCATTTTATTGGACTTGAACTGTCACAGTTGACCTGAATTTAATTTAAGATGAAGAAACACAGTTTTGCCATTTAATGAAAGAAATGATAGAGAATTTTGAAAATCTATAGTTCTTCTTGTAATGCCCTTGACCCCTCGAGTTAACTCAATTCTACTCAACCACGATTTCCACAAGACTCCTTGAGGATATTAAACTGTTTAGCTGTGGGTTTCTCCCTGTTACCATCTGCTGCTGGATGAAGCTTCTCTAAAGATAGTTATGCTAGACTGCTCTCTGCATCCATAGAAGAGCATCATTGATAGTGTCAGGGATGAGCTCCCTTACATGAGATGTGTCTCATGCAAGTTAGGCCAGTCAGTTGTTAGCCATTATCACAATATGAGGATTCACAGAGTCTGACTCACTAGCCAAAGAAAACCCAGGGGCTGGAAATATGCCCCCTATACATTTGTAGCAGATGTGCAGCTTGATCTTCATATGGGTCCCCTAACAATTGGAGCAGAGGATTCCATTGGATCCCTTTCTCCAAACTAAATTGCCTAGTTGGTACTCAGTGGGAGATGAAGTGCTCCATCCTGCTGCAACTTGATGTCCCAGGGTGAAGTGGTACCTAAGATGTGGAGATAGGGCTTCCCCTTCTCTTCTATAAAATACAGGTAATTGGGGGAGGGATTTGTAAGGGTGAGACGGGGAGGAGACTCAAGGGCAATCAGAATATAAAGTGAATAAATAAAGTTTTAAAAAGAATTTACAAGAGAGAGAGGGAGGGAGGGAGGGAGGGAGGGAGGGATAGAGAGAGAGAGAGAGAGAGAGAGAGAGAGAGAGAGAGAGAGAGAGAGAGAGAGAGAGAGAGATGCTAGAGTCACCTCAGCAGTTAAGTTAGCAGAAAACATGCAGGTCAAGCTTGAAGGTGAATACAAGCTTAACTAATGGGAGAAACAGAAACATATTCCATAAGATAATAAGTTTAATGAGTAGTCTAGAAAGATTTATGTCTGAATATTCACAAGGCTCTATTCATATCATTTTTCTACTCAAGATGTAGAATTAAGAGCTAAGAAATAGGTAATGTGCCTTTAATCTAAGGACTCAGCTACAGATAGGTAGGCTTCTAATTTTGAAGCCTACCTATTGTACAAAGCAAGTTTCAGAACAGCTAGAGCTGCTCAGAAAAATCCTATTTCAAAAAACCAAATGATTTTAAAAGAATGTAGAATTAAATCTAGTTATGAAGAGTTTAAAAATAGAATGTGATGTCTATACATTTTTCATTTAATTATTTTTAGGGCATCATAGGCTCCTCTTGTTATTATGTGGGTCTGGAATAGAAATTGTGAGGGAGATACTCAGTGTTGGGACTGAGTTGGGACAAGAACTCCTCAGCAACTGAGGGTCTGTCACTTGTTCTCAGTGTCTTTGCTGTGGTGGGTGGTTCAGGGTTTCTTACTCCACGGAGGCCATGTTGCCATAACCATATTCATTGTCATACCAGGAAATGGGCTTGGCAAAGTTGTCACTGAGAACAATGCCAGCCCCAGTATCAAAGGTGGAAGAGAGGGAGTTGCTGTTGAAGTCACAGGAGACAACCTGGTCCTCAGTGTGGCCCAGGTTGCCCTTTAAGTGGGCCTTCAGATGCCTACTTCACCACCTTCTTGATGTCATCATACTTGGCAGGTTTCTCCAGGACACATGTCAGACCCACAATGGATACATTAGGGGTAGAAACACAAAAGGCCATGGCAGTGAGCTTTCTAAATATACCCTTTCATCCATTTTCATCTGTCAACTCTATTAAGAATTGAAGATCCTAATACCAGTGTAGCAAAACTTGAAAATTCATGGAGACCAAAATATTATCTAATTATCCCAACTTCAGGGTGTTGCTTCCAAGGACAACTGAAACTACCGAAGGATGGCAAAACACAAAAATACACTTAAAATAAACAAAGAAGCGTTTAAAGCGAAGTATAAATAATATTTGAGAATCACAGAAGGTAGAATTTTCTAAGAGAATCCCTTTTAAATTGATTTATGAATTTGTATAAATACACATATACATATTAGATACAACAATATTTTATACACATGTCATCAGTGCATAGACAAATAATAGGTAGATATGCTAATGGTTGTAACTGTGTGTTTACACACATTTATTTTGAGTATGTAAAGATATCAATTAATATGACTACCAAACACAAATGTCTTCTCTTTCAATCTGTAGCTATTTGTTTACACATTATTTTAGATTAATTGGCATTATCTTTTACATTTGTAACAATTAAAAGACAACACCTTGAGCATCTGTTTAACTTATTTTAAACTACATGCTTTATGCATGTGCTATGCAACCAGGAATACATTTTAAAGAGATATAAAAGCACTGGCTATTTATTGTCAATATATGCACTGCCAATCTGGTTAGAACATTTGGTTATAATATACATACATGAAATGATACAGTAATCATTTGAAAGTGGGTTACATGATTGCCATACAATTTAACATGTTGCTTAATGTTTGCAAATAATGAGATAAAGATGTGCAGGGGTAAATATTGCTTTCAATATTTTCCATTGGTCAAGGCCACTGGTCAAAAGGAATAGAATTGGATTCTTGAGTGAGAGTATTTCTACTAGCAGCACCCAGAGTCCATTCTCTGAAAAATCTCGACAGGGGTTTTGCCTCTGGCTTTGTAATGGATGAATATTATATACATTCTCTGATTTCCCACTATGAAAAACTATAGCATCCCCCTTGCCCGTCCTCTCTCCATTCCCTTCCCCCTTCCCCCACCCCCGTGTGCTCATGGCTGGCATCCATTTCTCTACTCCTCTTCCATCCTCTCTCTCTCTCTCTCTCTCTCTCTCTCTCTCTCTCTCTCTCTCTCTCTCTCTCTCTCTCTCTCTCTCTCTTTCTCTCTCTCTCTCTCTCTCTCTCTTTCTCTGCCCCTACTACCCTCTTAATTCTACTCTCCATGCTCTGACTAAACTCTATTCTATACTATAAAAAGGTAAGACTGAAGCAGCATCAGGAAAAAAATAACCTATATAGTTAAACTAAAATAGAAATAGCTTGAAATTTGAATTTAAAAATCTTTTGTATTTGCATATGAGGCTCTGGCATAGGGACATTACAAACAAATGAGGAATCAAACCACAAGTTCTAGTTTTTCTAATTTTTAAAAAAAAGAAAAGAAGAAGAGGGAGCTAACCCCTGACACCCTCTCCTACTCAATGAATGCCTCAACTCCACACACCTGGGAGATGGTTGACTGATTACAGAGTTTGTAATATTAAGTTAGGTAATGGAGTTTGCTCCATTGCAAACCCTTAAATGGATTAGAACATCTTATATTCTGCTTCCATTCTTTTTGAAGCACATTAGTTTCTCAGGGCCTTCAGAGCCTGCTGAAGTGTTGTTCACAACCATGAACAGGTGTGTCCCTAGATTCCAGATCCATTCTACTCGGTCACTCTCCTGAAACCATGTACAATATAAATTATAATTGCAACACTAATCACAATGCCTGTATGTCCAGGTTGCCATGCAATACTGAGAGTTATTGTCATTCTTCATTATAACAAGCATTCTGTTGTATACCATTATTAGTCACTTTATGTGTTTAAAAATTTAACTTCATAAATTGACATCTAGTAAACTATACCAGGCTGAAATCTTTCAAAATATTTTATGTAATTTAAAAAAATCAATCTGCATGTATATTCAAAAATTCTAGCCAGCAGTCTAGTGGGTATAATAGCTTAGTGTACATCAACTAATCATCAAAGCATTGTCAAACATAAAACACAATCACTTATTTATATCCTATAAAATGATTAAAAGCCCTGTTGTCTTCAGTGTATGATCTACAAGTTTAATAATTTCTTTTTGAAGTTTTTCTTAATGGATAATGCAGAAAAGGAAGATGTGACATAGGTAAGTGCAAACAATAACATTTGGTAAACATTTTTAGTTTAAAAAATTATTCATAGAAATAACAACAATTTTTCAAAGTTCTCTATGCACTGTAGAATACCAAATATTTAGGAGGGCAAAAGTGGAAAGTCTGACCCTCTCAGCCTGTTCTCTTGTGTGGGAAGTTTATCCTTTATCAGGAAAGTTGATAAATAGATATATGGAGACTAAATTTCAACAGAGACCATCTGCCCAGTAGGTGATAACACAAGGTGGAGCTCAGGAGATGAAAGACTCAGGTTTGTCATGTAAGCAGTGAACTGATTTGTTTTTGCTCTATCACCCTTAGAAACCTTAAATTTTTTCTCACAATCTTATTTAAGTCAAGGTAATATTACTTAGAAAAAGATTCTGTATCAACATATTCACAACTGAAGGCAATGATAATCCTACAATGGAGTTTGGATGTTGAAGAAAATAGACAGGATATTCCAACTCATCGTTAAGGAAGCAGATTTTATTTTATGATAGATGGCTGAAAATTTATCCTTTTATTCTACCAATATTTATTAATTATAGTATATCAGAAACTAAGCTTTAAAATTAGCATAATTGGTAAACACAACAGTCAGCTCTCTTCTTGCAGTGTATCAATAAGGGGCTGGTTTAAGAGCAGATTGCTTCTTATGTTCCTAAACTAGCAAAATTCTTGAATGGTGTGGTGGTGGTGGCATTTATGGAAGTTGTGTTAGAAATGCAGCTTATCTGGAAAAATTACACCAGGCCAGTAGAGTTCCATGGGAGAGAGGATTTTTATGGGGGAAAAGGACAAAGGGGGTGGGGGCGATGAAGACATTCAGGGAAAGAGGGCAAAGGTCAGGAGGGGTCTCCCTTTAGTTGGGCTGTGACGTAAATGTCCCCATCACTGGTGCAGGTAAATGTGGCCTGGTGGACCAAGTGGACCATATGAATGTATGGGAGCGGTCAATAACTCCAGGAAGATGACTAGGAAAGGTGTTATGAAAGGGAGTGTCCACTTCCATATTGTGTTTTTGAAAATCTAGGCATTGGAGGCCTCAGATTCCCTGAAATTCTGCATGTATGATTGTAGCTGCTAGATTTTATTCCTCACTATTCCAATCTGATTGACATAGAAACAGCGTTCTTTTCAGAGAAAAAGGCAAAGACCACCTCTTTTAACTGTCAGGACATCTAGCTCCCATTAGTATAGCACCACAGCTGCCAAAGAATTGATCTATTTCTGGATGGTAAGATGGTTTCAGACATTTCTTGAACACTGTTGCTAAGTTCAGAAGTAAACTTATGACACTGGGTTATGGACATACTTATCCCTGCAGTTCCAGGACAAACACTTATGGTTATTCCCACAGCAACCAGGAGTGGCACAACCTGAAGTGTCCTTGTATATTGGGCAGCCATCATATCTATGACTGTGACTGATAGGGGCTCATTTCCCGGGATTACTCCTAGTTCAGGGAAAAGGAGTACCAACATGCAAACTTCTGACCATTTGGCAGGTAGGTGGTGATATACCTGAGGGCCACAAAGAAATTACCTAAAGATAGTCTAAAACTGCAGGCCATTGTATTTAGGGATGTGGTTCTATTGTAGTCTAGGGAGCTTAGCATTCCTACAAAACATGTCCCATGGGTCTTAAAACAGTTTGCCACTCCAAAAAGAGGGATGGAGAAAAGGAATTGAGCCATAGCAACATCAGAGTCAGGGTAGCTGACAAAAGGTGAGGTAACATTATTTGGCAATATAACTGGAGAATCTGTAAGAGGCAATTGAGACTTAGTTCTAAGAAGTAAACATAGCCAGCAATCTTTTTATTGGATATTTTATTTATTTACATTTCAAATGGTATCCCCTTTCTTGGTTTCCTCTCCACGAACCCGCTACACCAGCACCCTCCTCCTGCTTCTATGAGAGTGCTCCCCAACCCACCCACTTCCCCCTCACCACCACTCCTGGGCATATTCTGCAAAGATGGTCCAACATATAACAAGGATATATGTTCTACTATGCTCTTAGTAGCCTTATTTATAATAGCCAGCAATTTTCAAAGTGATTAAGTCAGGTGTTATTAAGTAGTTGGTACACTGAGGTCAAGGTCTAAAGCTAAAGGTAAAATGACAAGTTAGTGACATTTATGAGGGGAGATGTCCAGGAGGTAAGAACTCTCAGAGGAATGTTTGATTATTTTTTTCTACTTTTCTGATATCTACAGGTCAGGCAATTGAGAATGTTTTCTCTGGAGGCAGATAGTACTTACTGGGAATTTGGCTAGGTTTTTATGGTAGAACTTACCAACAACTCCTGACTCCCACATCAGACTCCATTGGTCTTATGTGTAGGAAAAGAATGTCTTGTGTTATTGACAGAAGTGATTGGTCAAAAGATCATATTTATATGAAATAACAGATACAGAATGACATCAAATTTGATCAGTTCCTGGCATCTGGCTATGGAGCAGTTTCTATCCTTGTTATTTTATTATTTTAAATGATTTTGCAAATTGGTCTTTCTAACTCTAAAAAGAATTGGGTAGGAATTTTGATGGGAAATGCATTGAATTTGTAGATTATTTTAAGTACGATGGCCATTTTTACTATATTGATTCTTCCAATCCATGAGCATGGGAGATTTTACCATCTTCTCAGGTATTCTTCAATTTCCTTCTTTAGAGACTTTAATTTCTTATTGTACAGATCCTTTGCTTGCTTTGTTAGGTTCACATCAAAGTATTTAATATTCTTTGTGAATATTGTGAAGGGTTTTGATTCTCTAATTTTTTTCTCAGTCTGTTTGTCCTTTAGGTAGAGGAAGGCTACTGATTTATTTGAGGTAATTTTATATCTAGTCACTTTGCTGAAGTTGTTTACAGCTGTAAAATTTCACTAGTGAAATTATTGGGGTCACTTAAGTATACTGTGATATCATCTTCAAAAAGTGATATTTTGATTTCTTCTTTCTAATTTATATTCCTCTGACCTCTTTTTGCTGTCTGATGGCTCTGGCTAATACTTCCAGTACTGTATGGAGTATGTGAGGAGGGAGTGGGCAGCCTTGTCTAGTGCCTGATTTTAGTGGAATTGCTTCAAGTTTCTCTTCATTTCGATTGATGTTGGCTACTTGTTTGCTATATATTGCTTTTACTATGTTTAAGTATGAGCCTTGAATTCCTGACCTTTCCAAGACATATTACATGAAGGTATATTAAATTTTGTCCAGTGTTTCTCAGCATCTAAAAAGATGATCATGTGGTTTTTTATTCTTTGAGTTGGTTTTTATAGACAATGATGTTGACAGATATAATTATATTGAACCCCCCTGCATCCCTGGAATGAAGCCTACTTGATCATGTGGAATGATCGTATTGATGTGTTGTTGGATTCAGTATGCAAGAAGTTTATTTAGTATTTTTGCATCAATATTCATGAAAGAAATTGGTCTAAAGATCTTCTTTGTAGTTTCTCTGTGTGGTTTAGGAATGAGCATAATTGTGGCTTCAAAGAATCAGTTGCATAGTGTTCCCTCTGTTTCTATTTTGGGAAATAGTTTTGGAGAATATTAGTATTAGGTATTCTATGAAGGTCTGATAACATCCTGCATGAAACCCATCTAATTCTGGACTTTTTGTTGTTGTTGTTGTTGTTGAAAAGCTTTAGATGAGTGCTTATATTTCTTTAGGGGATATGGGGCTGTTTAGATGGTTTATGTGATCATAATTTAACTTTGGTACCTGGTATTTGTCTAGAAAATTGTCCATTTCTTCCAGTTTTGTTGAATATAGTATTTTGTAGTAGAAACTGATGATTTCCTGCATTTTCACAGTTTCTGTTTTTATGTCTCCCAATTCGATTCTGATTTTGTCAATTTGGATACTCTTTCTGTGCCCTTCGTTAGTCTTGCTAAGTGATTATTGATCTTGTTGATTTTCTCAAAGAAACACCACCTGGTTTTGTTGATTCTTTGTATAGTTCTTTTGTTTCTATTTGGTTGACTTAAGCTCTGAATTTTATTATTTTCTGCCATCTACTCCTCTTTTATGTATCTGCTTCTTTTTGTTCTTGAACTTACAGGTGTGCTTTTAAGCTGCTAGTGTATGCCTTTTGTTGCTGTCACTGTTGTTGTTGCTGTTTTGGTTTTGTTGTTGTCGCTGTTTTGTTTGGACGTACTCAGAGCTATGAGTTTTCCTCTTAGCACTGCTTTCATTGCATCCCATAAGTTTGGGTATGTTGTACCTTACTTTTCATTATATTCTAAAAAATAATCTGTGATTTCTTTCTTTATTTCTTCCTTGACCATGCTGTTGTTGAGGAGAGCATTTTTTACTTTCCATGTGTATATGGGCTTTTTGTTGTTTTTGTTGTTATTAAAGACCAGCTTTAGTCCATGGTGATATGATAGAATGTGTGGGATTATTTCAATGTTCTTGTATCTGTTGAGGCCTGTTTTGTGACCAACTACATGGTCAGTTTTGGAGAAGGTGCCATGATGTTTTGAGAAGAACATATATTCTTTTGTTTTTGGATGAAATATTTTATAGATGTCAGTTAAGTCCATTTGGTCCATAACTTCTGTTAGTTTCATTGTGTCTCTATTCAATGTCTGCTTCCATGATCTGTTCATTGATGAGAGTGGGATGTTGAAATCTTCCACTATTATTGTTTGTGGTGCAATATATGATTTGAGCTTTAATAGAGTTTCTTATATGAATGTCTGTGCCCTTGTATTTGGAGTGTAGATGCTCAGGACTGAGAGTTCATCTTGGTAGATTTTTCATTTGATGAGTAAAAAGTTTACTTCCTTGTCTTTTTTGATGATATTTGGTAGAAAATCTATTTTATTAGAAATTTGGATGGCTACACCAGCTTGTTGCTTGGGAACATTTGCTTGGAAAGTTTTTTCCCAAGCTTTTATTCTTAGGTAGTACTTGTCTTTTTTTTGATGAGATGAGTTTTCTGTATGCAGAAAAATGTTGAGTCCTGTTTATATATCCAGTCTGATAATCTATGCCTTTTTATTGGGTAATTGAGTCCATTAATATTAAGAGATATTAAGTAATAATGACTGGTGTTTCCTGTTATTTTTGTTGTTAGAGATAGAATCATGTTTGTGTTATTCGCTGTCTTGGAGTTTGTTGAAAGAAGATTAATTTCTTACTTTTCCTAGAGTGAAGTTTCCTTCTTTGTGGTGGAATTTTCTATTATCCTTTTTAGAGCTGGATTTGTGGACAGATAGTGTGTAAACTGGCTTTTCCCCTGAAATATCTTGGCTTCTCTGCCTATGGTAATTGAGAGTTTTGCTGGATATAGTAACCTGGGCTGGCATTTGTGTTCTCTGAGGATCTATATGACATCTGTATTAGATCTTTTAGCTTTCATAGTTTCTGTTGAATACTCTGGTGTAATTCTGATCAGTCTGCCTTTACATGTTATTTGTTCTTTTTCCCTTACTGCTTTTAGGATTCTTTCTTTGTTTTGAACATTTGCTGTTTTGACTATTATGTGTTGGGAAGAATTTCTCTTCTGGTCCAATCTTTTGGAGTTTTGTAGGCTTGTTCTGTGTTCGAGGTCATCTCTTCCTTTTGGTTAGGGACGTTTTCCTCTATAATTTGTTGAAGGTATTTACTGTGACCTTTAGTTGGGAGTCTTCACCTTCTTCAGTACCTAATATCCTTAGGTTTGTTCTTCTCATTGTGTCCTGGACTTTCTGGATGTTTTGGGTTATAAGCTTATTTATTTTTTCATTTTCTCTGACTGTTGTGTCAATGTTTTTTCATGTTATCTTCTACCCCTGTGATTCTTTTTTATCTCTTGAATTCTGTTGGTGATGCTTGAGTCTATTACTCCAGATGTCTTTCCTAGGTTTTCCAACTTCAGAGTTTTCTCCTTTTGTGATTTCTTCGTTTCTATTTCTGTTTTCAATTTCTACAATTATTTGGTTGTTCTTTCCTATAGGTCTTTAAGTGTTTTTTTTTTTTTTTTGTGTGTGTGTGTGTTTCCTCTTTAATGGCTTCAACATTTTTGTGTGTGTTCTCCTCACTTTCCTATACTTCTTTAAATGTGTTAATTATGTGCTTCTTGGGAATATCTATCATCCTCATGAAGTATTATTTTAAGTCTCAATCTTGTTTTTCTAATGAGTTGGGATGTCCACTATTTCCTGTGGTGGGAGAATTGAGTTCTGATGTTGCCAGGTTTCCATTTCTTAGATCTATCTTGTCATCAGCTATGCTAGATCTTGTCTCTTACTGGAGCTTTTCTCTTCTGTGGGGCTATGGGCCCCTGGTCTCTGGATGGAGATTGCTCCTGAGAGTTCAGCTCTCTGAGTAGGCTGTGAGTTCTGATTGCAGTGCCAAATCCTGATACAACTGGGCCAGCTCTGAACTTCAGCTGGAAGTGTCTGATCCTAGGCAGCACCACTACCTTGCACTGAGAGTTCTGGGTGTCCTCCTCCAGGATAATCAGTGGAAAGGGAGTGTGGTTTCACCAGTGGACTCAGGAGTGAGAGCCCTCCTGCTGCTCTTTAGGTGCCCGGCAATTTGAAGGCAAGCCACCAGTCCTGAAACAACTGGATGAGCTCTCGCCTTGGGGTGAAAGTGTCTGTTTCCAGGCAGCACCACTACCTGTGCCCTGAGAGTTCTGGGAAGCCTCTCCCAGGATAGTCAATGGAGAGAGAGAGTGTGGACTCACCAATGGACCCAGGAATGAGAACCCTCCTGTGGCTCTTCTGGGTGCCTCTATCTAAGGTGGTTTGGGGTAATTGTTAGTCCCAAATAGGTGACCTGAGGAGTGGCCAGTTGGATTTTAGAAGGTGGCCTCACTGGAACAGAAATTCAGAAGAGCAGAGGTGTCATCTTGATTAATGTTTACAGAGGGGCTACAGAGAAGTATATAATTTATGTAGTGAACAATCTTAGATTTAGGGAGAGACAGAGAAAGTAAGTCAGAAACCAGGGCCTGGCCAAATAGGTGTGGGCTATCCTGGAATCCCTGAGGTAGAACAGTCCAGGTAAGTTAGGTAGAGAAGTGAGTGTCAGAATCTGTCCAGGTAAAAACAACTATGTTCTAGTAAATGGATCCATCCTTGAGATCTAGGACTGAAAATGAAAAGTCCCCAAGGGGATAGTCTAAAGAAGTGTGTAAATTTTGGGATGGTTGAGAACTTCTGCAGAATTAATGTGCCTGCGGCCATGAACCAGGTAATAGGCTTCATTCAGTTTCATAACTGCTAGTATGGGCATGTTAAAATGGGAAGAGGTAGGTGAAGGATATTTTCCTTAAGTGGCCAGAAACCAAGCAAGAAAGGGTATTGAGTTTGGGTGGTGTACCTGGTAGAGTCAAGGAATTGGATGACAACAGGAGAATGATGTTTATCAACAGAGGGGTTCTGGACATTCCAGACTCAGGGATCTACCTGAGAAGCTGGTAAAGGAAACAATATGTTAATGTTAGTAGGTTGACTGGCTAAGAAAAGGAGCAGAGGGACTGCAGGTGAGCTTGGGTTTAGGCCAATAGAAGGTGCAAAAAAAAAAAAAAAAAGGCTCCCTACTTAGCTAGAAGATCCCTTCCGAATAAAGGGACAAGTCACATCGGCACTAACAAAAAGGAATGGGTGAGAGGTAAACCTCTAAAGATGTAACTAAGTGGTAGGGTCAGGTGAGGAAGGTGAGGTTGCCCTCCTACCCTGACAATAGAAAAATGAGAAGGGTAGGTTGGTCTGAAAACTTTGTCAGTACTGACTGAGTAAGTGGCCCCACTATCGAGAAGAAGGAGAGAGGCTGCCCACATATCATGACTACCCAGGGATCCCTGCTAGTTATGACAGTAGTCCAGGTCAAAGGAACTTTGGCCTCTTCAGTCATCCATAGCCAAGCCCAGGAGATCAGCTGAAGGGTTACCTGGGAGCAATGTTCCTCTATCCTGCATAAAGGGATGGCAATCAACAGTCAACTGTCCCTCCTGATGGCACCTAGGACATGGCCCCATTTGGCTTGCAGGGGTTAGGGCAAGCCCTTGCCCAATGACCTTGTTGACCACATTTGTAGCAGGAGCCTGGTGGTCTCTAAGTCTTAGAAGACCACGAGTCTAGGGCAGTGGCTGGGGCGGGTAGCACTGCCCTTGCCAGCATATGGTATTTTTGTCTGCTGGCCTTTTCATCTCTCTCATGGTATACTTTGGAGGCCAGTGCTAAAACTTCTTCCTGTGGAGTTATGGACCCCTTCTCCAAATGCGTAATGTCAGGGTAGCTCTGGGGGAAAAAGTAGGTCAGCAAAAGTCGCTTACCTTCTGGCTATCCAGGGTCTAGATTCATGTATTGTGATAGAGCCTTTTTAAAGTATTCTAAAACCTGAGATTGGCTTTCTTTTTTGTCCTGGATGACCTCTTGGAGTTTTTCAAAATTTTCAGGTTTTAAGGCTACTCTATAGAGACTGGCCAGGAAGCAGATTATGAATCAATCTCTGGTTAAAGTACCACCTGTGGAATTATAATTCCATCAAGGATCTTGGTCAGGTACTGCCTCAGATCCAATTGGATATGTTCCATTTGTTTGATGAGTCTCGTCTGCATGTATTCTTGCATACTCCCTAATTTGCCTGTGTGCATCAGGAAGCACATTATTAGTGAGGATTATATGTACATCATGGAAAGTCAGATTATAAAACTGAGTAATATAACTCTTTAATAAAGGCAGAAGAGTTAGAAGTATTGGAATCCAGTCTACTTTCTATTTGAGAAAGTTCACTAAGCAGGAAAGAAACCTAAACTTTGACAAGGCTATTTACCCCAGCGACTTCACTTAAAGGAAGGACCAATGCAAGGTCATGTGTCCCAGAGTGAAAGGACTTGGGGGTTTAATTATGAACTTAGAGTAGGTGATTGGAGGGGTGAAGGTAGGTGCCAATACAGGGTAATTGGAGTAATCTGCAGCTTGCACAGAAGGGTAGGGGTCTACAGAGGTCAAACAAGGAGACTGGGGGTAGCCTAGTGAGAAGAAGAAAGTGAGGTGGTGATTTGGGTTTTTGGTGGAGGAAAGAAGGGAGTTCATTAGCTTGATTGCGGGTTATATTGTCCTCTTATGGAGGTTTCATGGCTAGGTAAAGTTGGGTTGGGGAGCAAGAAGAACAGAGAAAGCATTTGGAGCAAAGATAAGTAAATGCTTGGGCATTGGAGACCTCTTTCATTTTACCAGACGGCTAGCAGTATTATGAGGAGACTTTAAAATAATTGGAATTAATGTGCCATTAAATGTCCATTTAGAGCTGTAGTCTAATGGGCACTGAATCCTTATTGCCAAGGTGTACCAGCATTGATACCCTTAAGTCAGGTGTTAATGTTAGAGAATTGGTATTTTCAAGGAGACATCCCAGTGGGGAGCCTGGAGGCACAGTCAAAGACAATGAGCCACCCATTGGGTAATGCTTATGTTGTTGAATGATTCATACTGGTGTATCAAGAAAGTTCAACAACAAATAAAAGCCAGGCTAGATGTCCAGGTCACCACATGGACCATCTAGAGACTGCAGTGAGTCACAGACTCACAGAAAGTATTTCTTCCTAAGCTTTCTTTTTCTGAAAACCTATAAGAGCCAAGGTGGGACAGGGAAAACAGAAACCATTTTCCAGAAGGAAATCAACCAGGGATCAAAGTACTATCTTGTATGTCAGCTATGAGGCTAGTCACAGTGACTGGGATGCTGGCCATTAAAGGTAAACCTATAGCCCATAGAGGCTGGCCTAGCCTTATGGGAAAATGGGGCCCTACCTGCAGATTGGAAAAAAAAACCTTACCATTCCACAGATACTTGTATAAGAATTTTTAGCAGTCAGGTAGCAGGAAAAGCGGGACTGTACTGTTGGTGAGACAATCTAAATTAGGTTTGGCCTGTGGGCTTAACTCACATGAGAGAAACTAGCCCTGGTGGCAGACCGCAGTGGCAGCAGCTTATGTGGTAGAAATCTGTGTGCAGTTGTGGTGGTAGAAATTCATGTGGTAGTGGGAATGGCTGTGGCATCAGTGGATAACAGGGAGAGGAGATGGGGACCTCACAGTGCATGCAGCATAGGGGAAAGGGATGTTTGTGGTAGCAGCTGCATCTGCTTTCAATACCTGGAGTTGAAATAGGAAAGGAAACCCTTCACAATAATCACAAACAATATTAAATATCTTAGTGTGACCCTAACTATGCAAGTGAAAGATCTCTATGAGAAGAACTTCAAATCTCTGAAGAAAGAAATTGAAGATCTCAGGAGATGGAAAGATCTCCCATACTCATGGATTGGAAGGATCAACTTAGTTTAATGGCCATCTTGCCTAAGACAATCTACAGATTGAATGAAATCTCAATAAAAATTCCAATTCATAGAGTTTGAAAGAGCAATTTGCAAATTCATCTAGAATAACAAAAAACCTAGAATAGCAAAATCTATTCTCAGCAATAAAAGAAATTCCAGAGGAATCACCATCCCTGACCTCAAGCTATATTACAAAGCAATTGTGATAAAAACTGCATAGTATTGGTACAGAAATAGGCAGGAAGATAAATGAAAAAGAATTGAAGACCCAGAAATGAACCAGCACACCTATGGTCGGTTGATCTTTGGAAAAGCAGCTACAACCATTCAATAGAAAAAGGACAGCCTGTACAACAAATGGTGCTGGTTCAACTGGCAGTCAGTATGCAGAAGAATGCAAATCAGTTGTTTCTTATCTTCTGGTATAAAGCTGAAGTCCAAGTATATCAAAGACCACTACATAAAACCAGGTACACTGAAAATATTAGAAGAGAAATTGGGAAGAGCTTTGAACACACAGGCACAGGGGGAAATTGTCTGAACAGAACACCAATAATGGCTTATGCTCTAATATCAAGAATCAACAAATGGGACCTTATGAAATTGCAAAGTTTCTGTAAGGATAAGGACACTGGCAAGAATAAAAAAGGTAGCCAAAACGTTGGGAAAGGATCTTTATTAATCCTATATCTGATAAAGGGCTAATATCCAATATATACAAAGAACTCAAAAAATTAGACTCTAGAGAACCAAACAATTCTATTGAAATATGGGGTACAGAGATAAACAAAGAATTGTCAACTGAGGAATAGAGAATGGCCAAGAAGTACCAAAAGAAATGTTCAACATCCCTAAACATCAAGGAAATGCAAATCAAAACAACCCTGAGATTCTACCTCACACCAGTAAGGTTGGCCAAGATCAAAAACTCAGATGACAGCAGATGCTGGCAAGGTTGTGGAGAAAGAGGAACACTCCTCCATTGTTGGTGTGGTTGTAAGCTGATACAACCACTCTGGAAATCAGTCTGGCAGTTCCTCAGAAAACTGGACATAGTACTATCTGAAGACCCAATTATTCCACTTCTGGGTATATATCCCAGAGATGCTCAAACACATATTGAAGACACATGCTCCAACATGTTCATAGCAGCATTATTTATAATAGCCAGAAGCTGGAAAGAACTCAGATGTCCTTCAACAGAGGAATGGATACAGAAATTGTGGTACCTTTACACAATGGAGTACTACTCAGCTATTATAAACAATGACTTTATGAAATTCCTAGGCAAATAAATGAAACTAGAGACTATCATCCTGAGTGAGTTAACTCAATCACAGAAGAATATACCTGGTATTCACTCACTAATAAGTGGATACTAGCCCCAGAAATCTCTGAACAGCCAAGAAACAATTTACAGATCTTATGAAGGTCAAAAAGAAGGCCAAAATGGGGATGCCTCAGTCCTTCTTAAAAGGGTAAACAAAACACTCATGGGAGGAAATACAAGATCAAATAGAGGAACAGGGACTGAAGATAAGATCATTCAGAATTCTCCTAACCAGGGGATCCACCACATCTGGAACCATCAAATTCAAGCACTATTGCTGATGCCAAGAAGTACTTACTGGCAGGAACCAGATAGAGATGCCTCCTCAGAGGCTTTTCCAGAGTCATACAGATACAGTTGAGCATGCTTGCAGCTAACCATTGGAATAAACATGGGAACCTCAACAAAGGTGCTACAGCAAGGACTGATGGGTCTGAAAGGTGTTGCAACCCCATGGGAAGAACTACATTATCAACCAACCAAATTGTCCATAACTCCCATGGACTAAAATACCAACCACTGAGCACATATTGGGAGACTTATTGCTCCAGTTGCATATGTAGCTGAAGATAGCAGTGTCTGGTATCAATGTGAGAAGAGGCCTTTGGCTGAAGGAGGGCATGTTTCCCAATGTAGGGAAATGCCAAGGCAGGGGTTAGAGAGTGTAATTAGGAGGAAATCCACCTTCATGAAGATAAGCTGAGGGGGAAGGGGGATGGGAGTAGAGAGTGGGAAGATAATTACATTTCAAATGTAAATAAAAATAGCATCTAATGTAAATAAATAAAGTCCACACAGTGCAGTGGTGGTGGGCAGTCTTTGCAGCATACCTGGTTTAGTGATTCCCTGAGTCTCAGCAACAGCGTTGTGTTATAATAATCTGCTGGTCCAACCAGATCATACCAAGCCAATACAGTTCCATGGAAGAGAGATTTATTATGGGGGGAAGGGACAAAGAAGGCAATGAAGATGAACGGAGAAAGAGGGCAAAGGTCAGGAAGAGTCTGACTTTTATTTGGGCTATGACATAAATGTGGAAAGGTGGGCCAGGTAGACACTGGGAATTTATGGCAATTGCCATGAACAGATGGGTGGGTCCCTGTCTCCTATGGGTGATATCACCATCATTGCTAGATTGAGAGGTGACCTGCAACCTTAAAACCAGTTCCTGACACTAAAGCCAGTTCCTGATGGTGATGGTGGTGGTGGTGGTGGTGGTGGTGGTGTGTGTGTGTGTGTGTGTGTGTGTGTGTGTGTGTCTGTGTGTGTAAGCCCAAAACATAGACTCCATTAATGCAATATTCATATATATATATATATATATATATATATATATATATATATATATATATAGAGAGAGAGAGAGAGAGAGAGAGAAAGATATGTGTGTATGGGTGTGTGTGTCTGTGTGTGTGTGTCTGTGTGTGTGTTTTTGTGTGTCTGTATATATATGATGTTGTATATCTAATATCAGTTATTAAGGGCCAATGATATAAATGTATTATTAAAGAAAAAATTAAAATCAGACTTTATGGAAGACAATTCAGATTTTTGTTAGTTTATAATTAAGTTCATTTTTTTAAATTTAATTCTGCCTTCACAGTGACTCAGCATAAAAAAAAAACCTGGATCCTGAACTATAAAAGTGTCTTAAATGTCGTTTTTAATTTTAATATTACTAAAATGTTTAGGAATATCTTCAATTTATTTCTCAGTATACTTTAAAAATAATAAAGAGCATTGTTTGAAACTCAGGGAAAATTTATCTGTGTTCCCAGACAAATTTAATAGTCAAGCTTTTATGGTTTTTTTCTTAATTTGTATTTTCTTCAATGTATGGTTTTAATATTAAATATAATATTGTTTTGAAATATGATTTGGTATTTTAGATATATTTTATTTTATATGTATGAGTGTTTTGTCTGAATGTGTGTCTGTTGCCTGTGGACTGTAAAGAAGGCTTCAGATCCCTGAAACTAGACCATGTGGGTGCTGGAACACACACCTCGGTTCTACATGTGAGCAACAAGTGTTATTTCTTTTTAATTTTACTCTCATACAATACATCCTGAGCTCTGCCTCCCCTCCTACCCTCTTTCCCTCTCCCACAGACCCACTGTTGTTTCGTTTCTTTTCAGAAAACAGCTCTTGGCAGCTGAGCCATCTCTCCAGCCCCAACTGTAAACATGTATTTAAAATTTATATTATATGTGCAA
This sequence comes from Micromys minutus, assembly GCF_963924665.1. NCBI lineage: Eukaryota > Metazoa > Chordata > Mammalia > Rodentia > Muridae > Micromys > Micromys minutus. Next base: position 13,152,794 of record NC_137983.1, read on the forward strand.
CTTTAACACTTTTATTTAAATTCTAAGATGGTTTTCACTCCATGCTTCCTAGTAGCAGCTAATAAACATGAGAACGATGTTTGTGTACTCTCAAGAAAATGGCCACGTGCTGCAGGTGATTTCAAGGTTTTATTTTTTTCTTTTGCTATTGAATCTGAGTAAGTTTTTAAAATACTGGTATTTCTTAACAAACTTGAGTTATTATAATGCAGAATTTAGTTTCCTCTTTCAAAAGACTAGATGTCACACCAGACTTTCTAGGCCACAGCTTTCACAGTCTTCTGTCCTCTCCTCCTCTCTGAAACTTAGTGCCAACATTCTGCTGTGGCCCCACTGGAGGGGACTCTGGATGATACAAGTGTTACCATAGCTGTGCAGTCCTGTGTTGGACAGAAGAATAAAGTTTCCAAATAGTCTTTAATGTGACCCGGAAAAAGGCACCCTTTTCACTGAAGCATGAGAAAATGGACCCTCACCCATGGTCACCAAATCCTCTCTTGAACTTCACTGCTCTTCATCTTTTCACATGGTAAAAATTTCAACCAACACAGCTCTTGTCCTCCAGTGTCCTGGATTGTTTACATAGTGTTCTCTGTACTGTTTATATCCCTATAGAATTTAGGTTTGAATTCTATCACTGCTGTTGCTAAGTTCCAAGGCTCTGAGAAATGTAGGATGCATGTTTTGCCAACCTCAGATGGAGAATGGCAGATATTATAAAGGGATTCCTTCCAGTATTATAATTTGGTTGGTTTAAGAATCTTTAAAAAATGAGTCTTAAAACACGTTTAGATTTTTCTTCCCAAATTCAAACTAAAATTTGGAAATATACTGTGAAATCTTAAGTCCCTCATAAAAGATAATTTCCAAACTAAAATATACGGAAATCACCAATTGATCTAAGTTTTCTCTTGCATAACACTAAAGTCAATGACTGAAGAATTTGCTGAAATTGCAATTTGCCTTCTAGGTTGATCACTGCAAGTGATGATTCTGTCGTATCTGTAGATGAAACTGTGTATTCTAATTGTATAGACAATCAGTAGGTAACCCTGAGATATGATTATGGATTCATTGAAGAATAACTTAGTAAGCAGTAAATGGTTGGACATTCTTTTTACCACCTAAAATTGTATAATTGTACAATTTCAGAACATATGTTAAATCTGAGCCTATGATGTTATGAGATGAAGAAATTTAACATTGAATCAAATGATTTTTTTTTAAACTGAGCTGTCAAGCATGCCCCTGTGGAGTCTGATTTCATAGGTTTGGAGATCCCCGAGGAGTCTGATAGGGAACAAACATTGAATACAGAACACATCCTCCTAGTCTCTCATCCCCACTGCATTTTAATTCTTTGCCTTCAGAGTAACTTTTGAAGTACCAAACTTGTTCAAAAACTTCCCAGGAGATCACAGATTTTGTTGAGTTCAGTCCCTATTAAACAGTTAAGGCTTATTAAACAGACATTTCAGTTTATCAGTTTTCTTAAAATTTTTGCTTCTCTGATGCTGAAGAATGATTTTGGTAAGTGTAATTAGATATTCTTTTGGATTAAAATGCACGAAAATAAAAAAAAAAAAAAACAATTACTATGCTCTCTGCTGTCAACTGCAGGCTTTAGAATATATGAAAGTATAACATCCAACATTCATTTTAGGGAAAATATACTAAGAGACATTTATGAATCTTTCCTCCACTCTGAAAAGCCAGAATATTTGCTTTCATCATGAGAAGCAGACATTAACTTTGAGTTATGTTTAGTTATAACTCCTATAATGTCTACACAAGTTCAGGTAAACTGCCTTCAAAGTGTGCTTTCTTAGAAATAAATATGCAAAGGTTATTATTTTAAACATTTCTATAAGATTTATACTCTTAAAAGTATCATACACACAGACCTCATCTACTCTCAACACTTCTTTCATAGCTACTTAGTTATTTAGTGAGTTACAAAAAAACGTACAGTATGCAGGTAAAAGTTATAAAATGATTTATTCAATTTTTAGTGACTCTTGGTAAATCTTGTCTTTAGGTCTCTCAAGAAAACTCATTTTAGATACCTATTAACAAACAACAAAGGCAAGAGACATGTCTCTATTATGTCATATAAAATACTGTAGCTTGATTGAATCATATTAGCTGACCGTTTTTTTTTAGTTCAGTTACACAATCAATACAATTCACAATGAATATATTTTCAAGGCTGCACAAATTCAAACTTAAAATACTGAATAAGATCTTCATTTTTTTTAAAAAAAATGCATACATAAATAAATCACACTATTATAAACTGTGATATTTATTTTATAACAATTTTTTACAATGTTTATGCCTGGCTTCTAAAATAACACTGGAAAATATTAATGATATAAACATGCTTTCAAGATTTAATTTCAAAGTGTAACAAACTTACCTTTGGCATAAAAGAAACAGAATGAGATGATGTAAGGTGGGGGACAGGCCATTCTGAATTCTCCCTCCCCCATCAACACAGGCAATACAGAACACTGTACTCACACCTGCTTGGTGCTCTTGAAATAGGAGGAAAATTATTAAATATTGCTATTTTCAGCTGATGGTGTATCTCAGTGTTAGAACATTTGTTGAGCATACAGAATATTTTAATGTCATCAATAACAAAAATAAAATTTCTTTATGTAGCAATATGTATGTCCATACCCTCCAATTCATCATCACATACAATGCAATCATATTTGGAGTTGGAACCTTTAAGCAGCATATAAGCCATAAAAAAATACAGCTTTAATAAAAGCCCTTATAATCTTGGTAAGGTAGCTAGCTCATTTTATACTCCTAACACAAGAGAGATGGAAATAGATATATTTCTAGGAGTTCAAGGTTAACCTCATCTACATAGTGAGTTCCAGGACATCCTGAGCTTCACAGTTATATTCAGTCTCAAAATAAGAAACAAACAACAGTAACACAAATCAGAAACAAAAAAAGAGAAACCTCAAAAAGGTTTTATAATAGGAAAACAAATAAATATATTGTTTTTCTGTTAAAGAAGACTATAACATGAAGATGCCTTTCTGCCTAACATAGATAAATGATAGATGATAGAAATAGATAGATAGACAGACAGATAG